>NC_080727.1:9972500-10272500 GCF_019097595.1 Hemibagrus wyckioides
TTATAAGCTGGTATTTTCACAGACTCTGTGCAAAGTATTGTTTGACGTTGCAACATACTGAGCCTTTCATGTTACATCTGCCTTTATTTCATGTGTATGACCCTTGCTGTGTTTATTCTCGTTTCTGCTCTTTGGTTTTTGCCGTTTTTGTACCGTTGCTCCACTGACTGCCTTTACTTTTATTTGGACTACTCTGCCTGGTTTTCTCATCTCTGATTCTGCAAATTGTTTTGGATTTGTTTGCTGTGGATTTAATATAATACCACACATGGGTATACTTTGCACACAGAATACTTCGCTCACTATGAATACAGCGGAAGCAACACAGCTATAAGGCCCAACAAGGTGAGATGTTGGCAGCCTACCATGAACAAGTCACCATGCTCAAAGCCTCCAACACTCACTTGATTCAAGCCATGAGAACAGTCCCCGCTGCCTGAGGGAAGCCCGCCAAGTTGGTTACCCCAGAAAAGTTTGACGGCTCGGTGGACCACTGCAGGGGGTTCTTACAGCAATGCGATATTTTCTTCACCCTCCAGCCAGAGGTGTACCACAAGCATTCTACAAACTGTTTTTTTGTCTTTCCTAATGCCTATACTCATGGGGTGAGCTCTGGACTGGACAACAGTGGTCTGGAACACTGATACACAGGTGCATAGCTCTTTTACATATTTCCCCCAGCCAATTGGAGATGTCACTAGTCACACATTTCACTTCAGCTTCTACAACTACAAGAAGGTACCGACCCCGCTGCTAAATATGCTGTTACATTCTGGACATAAGCCACTCAGAGTGGCTGGAATGACACCGCATTACATGCCATTCAGGTGGAAAATAGGACTATTTCATGTGAAGGAGTTGGTACTTCTCAATACACAACCACCTGCTAATGCTGTCATTTTAGGATTCCCATGGCTTCACCTCCATTTGGACACATCCAGCTGCGGGATAGGGGCAGTGTTGTCACAGTGTCACGGAAACCCTAGCAAGCTCTTCCCCTGTTCATTTTGGAAAACAAAATGCCCTTTCTCATTGTTATGACCCCATGCAGAAACCAAGCACCCCTGAACCCTTCATCCCACTATTATCATTGCTCCTTTTCGTTGGGAGAAAATGGGAGAAATCCCAGAAGAATAAGCCCCACCTCTGGAGTATCCACTCACCAAGCAATACGGCCAACCATTCATGCAGTGGGTCTACAGCTCCCTCAATTCAGGTCACCCCAGCATCCCCAGAACCTCTGCACTCATTCTAAATACCTTTTGGTGGCCTACATTGAATTAGTGAGGTATTATTTGCCATACCAAGCCTTTTATGTTATATCTGTCAGTCATACAGTACATATATTTTGTTTGCTATGGCCCGTGCTATGGGCTTTGCCACAGTAACACAATCATGACAAAATTTACAATCGAGCTCCTTAAAAGTTAGACCACAATTGATCAAATATTTGGTTTCAGACTTTTTGATCTAATTCTAATTGTATCTCAAGAATCATTTACTTAATATATTAACACTATATTTTCAATATTTTTGAGCAATCATGTATTTCTTAGTTCACTGAAAACATAACCGACTCATTGTTACTGGCTGCAAATGAACTACTTTTGAATCTCTTTATTTGTAGATAATATAATATTATATTATCTAATAATATAATAATATAGCAATTTTGTGGTTGCAAATAGCAAATAATGGTGTGCTTTCACTTGGTTTATATTTTCTTTTTCTGGTTTCTCTAATATAAGAAAATTAAGGATAACAAAATAACAGTACACTGAACATCTCATTATTGGGCTAAGATCCATTAATATTATTGGATTTTTATTCATATTTTTTTATTAATAAAAATCCAATAATATTTCATTATGTGACCACTTATTTGATAACCTTTAAACTTAAAACTTATTTGCTGGTACTCATCGTCATTAGGTATGGAGGTAGTAACAATAATTACTGTTTAATTCACCACATTAGATAGGATTGCCAGAAGAATCTTGAAACACCCGTAAGGAGGAGTGTGGAATGAGTTGGAAATGTAAAATTTTCTTTTTAAGTGTAAAGTTTTCTTTTTTGTTTTTTTTTTCCCTAAAAGCCAATACCATGCCAAGCTAGGACTGTTTGCAAGGCATGGGTGCTTGGTAAGGCGTGGCACTTGCCTATTTTGGGAAAGGCCACTTGGTGCTACCTTGACCAAGCACAGATGTCCAGTTTTTATCTGTCATATTGGATTTTGAATTTTACATGGGCTACTATGGTCTAATCAGGAGGTATTTGTAATTAATTATACACTGGCCCTCTCTCTGTCTCTGGGTCTGTAGCGCCTTCCTTGTAACCAACACCACTCCTAGGCATTATTGTAATTCCACAAAGAGAGAGAAAGGTAGAGCAAGATGGCAGACAATATTCTATCTGAGCCTTGATGTCTGTGACTTTAATTTGATTTATTTTCTATTAATAAAAATTACTATATGATCTTTAACAATTGTGGCCCAAATTGCATGTTACAGAGCCAAGTCAAAACAGTAGGCCACATGTGGGGTATTGCACAATCATTGCAAAACAGTAGGTCACAAGTGGTACATACAATTCCTTGTGGATATAGGAACAGCTTTCATAGGATGTCCGGTTTTGGGATCACACTTCCTGAGTTCCACAGGAAAGGACTAAATGTTAAAAGCATGGTGTAAACCCCCCATTGCATGCCATTCCTCTTTAGCCTGTTTGCAGGGAGATTCAAATAAAAAACTGAGCATAAAAGAGGTTTAAAAGAAATGATGGAGAGGTGGCCCAAATCACAAAGCCATTCAGATCTGCTGCACAGTGCAAGGACAATGTGGAGCCATGTGGTTTTAAAAAGGTAAGTGAGCTTTGAAATCATGCTTTGAAATTAAGCTATTTCCTAAATTAATATATCATATAAAATATTTATTAATACTTATTTCTGTTTTTTCCATTGTTTACAAGACCTGCACATTGTTAATTTTGGCTTATTATTACTACTTTTTTTTAATTAACTAACTACTTTTAATTAACTTTTTTCTAACTAATTTTTATTGCATATTTGTATATTAATTTTCATAAATTCTGTAGGACTTTACGTATCTGTATTGAAGCTTTTGTTGTTGTTTGGCTATGCTAACATTGTTTTTTTTCACCTATTTATAATTTCTAGTCAACGTTTTAAAGCAGTTAAGAAATCCAGATGTTTCTATTTGCATAAATCTTAACTATACACCGGATTGAAATAGATTTATTTGCTTTTCTATACTGGGGAGACATCACATCCCATCACATGCCCCTTAACTGAGACTTGGATAATCATATTTCTCATATTCACAATGACCAACAACCTGTAAAGGGGAAGTACTCATTCACTGCAGAACAAAAAGTGTCTAGGGGTGCAGTCAGACCTGATCCAGCTTACTTAGGCAGAGTCAAACGAATAGTGGTGTGTTTTAGAGTGTTGGATCAGGTCCAGCTTCACCCCTGAACTTCTGATTCTGGACTGAATTTCACTGCAGACCACCCCTTAGCATGGGCCTCGGTGTAGTGCGTTTGAGGATGGTGTTGCTTAGAAATGTTTCGTTATGTTATCATTCTTTACTGACTCACTGTGACTAAGGGCCAGTCAGGTTGGCCCCTTCAATAATGACTATTTAGAGGCGTTAAAAACAAACCTTTTTGCACTTTAGTTTCTTGGAGCAACTAGTACAAGCGGCTCCCGTTTGAACCGCACAGTCTGCGTGTGCGTGTGTGCGCGCGTGCGTGCGCGTGCGCCAGGGCGCGCTTAGAAAATGACGGAAAGTTGGTTGTTTTTTTTTACCCCCCTGCACGTTTTTGACAATCTTTTGGCTCGAGCGCTCCGTGCGCTTCCAACACGCACACACACACACACACACAGAGTTCTCAAAAAAGGGAGCAGTAGGATGCGTGCTGTGTATGATTGCTGCGTCGTTACCACTTTTTATACATACTTTTAATCGTGTTTTGTCCAGAAGTAAAGCATTGAAACACACTTTCGCCTGTGTGTTTGTGGGAATTTTGGATTTGGGACGCTCTTGTTCGGAATACACTCTGTGAGTCCGGGACCGGGGGAACGCTCCGTAAGTTTGTAACTGCGCTAAACTGTACGCACACACACACGCGCGCGCGCGCGCACGCGGATCCATTTGCATCCGAGCTTTTGACTTGTGTGGGATTTGTGTTGTGGTGTGTAAGGACGTGAGGAGGTGCAGAGCAACGCGTGACTCGATGGTGCTACAGAATGAGCTCACAAAGCATTTGATAGAAAACTTTAGATAAAAAATATCTAAAGTAACTTTTAAGTTCTTTTTAATCACCTTTCTGAGTGTTTAAGCCCTCCTTAGGTATTAAATATTCAAATGAGTTATGCGTGGTGATTTGTTAAGAGAAGTCCTGCATGAGTTTGAGTTTGTTGTAGAATGGATTGTATATTGGGATATCAAGTAAACTGGGACAGCATAATATAGCAGTATATATCTTCTGGCCTGATAAGTAATAGTCTCAGCAGTTAAGGCTCAGAGTTACTGATCAGAATATCAGGGATTCAAACCCCAGCACTGCCAAGCTGCCACTATTTGGCCCTTGGACAAGGCCCTTAACAATCTGCTTCAGGAGCAAGAAATGTTTATAACAATTAATGAGAAGAAAAACATCAACTTTGGAAAGTAGTTCAAAGTAGCCCAAATTTGCCTCACCATTTGAGATTCTTTATGTAAAAAAGTCCATGTTGAAATACCTTTTTAGGCTTTAGCACAAAACATTACATTTAGTAGAATCTTTCATCCTGAGAGCACCATCCCCAGAGTAAAGCATGGTGGTGGGAGCATCATATGGTTGTGGCTCTTTGCATTATTTCTTTGAGAATGGGAAACTTGTTAGGTTTGAGATCAATATGAAGCCAAGTGTCCTAAAAGTGTCAGACTGTCCCTGTCAAAGCCCAGGCCTCAATCTGTTTAAGACTTTTGGAAAGACTAAAACTGTTGCACATCAGTATTTGTCTTTACAATCTGACAGAGCTTGAGCAACTTTGCTAAGAAGCACAGGCTATTAAATCAGGATCCAGATGTGAAAAGCTGAATCATTTCAATCAAATTGTCAAAATCTTAAATTAATCCATTTCAGTTTCAGGCTGTAACAATACAAAATGTGGAAAAGCTCAAGTGAAGGCATAGTACTAAAATGACTTTTGACTAGGAATTGTGCAACGTTTTAGAATCATATAACAGTAACAATCATAACAGGCATTCAGTACAATTAGGAATATTAGGCCAGTCAGTTAGGCATATTCTTTGATGTTACATGATCTCACTGTCTTGTCATTGAAGAAATAAACAAATAGACACACACACACTTACATAAGTACATTGAAAAGTAAGGTTACCATGTGGGGCTGTTAGGTGTGTGGCCTCATTGCTGAATTGTTCTTATACTCTTCCACTGATCACCCAAGGCTTACATGTGGCTGCTTAGACATATCACCCACATGTACACACTCTGCAGGAGGTAAGGTTCAAACGAAAAGGTAGAACATAAAAGCCTTTAGACTGTCTCATAAACTTTAATTAAAAACATAGATGAACTATACACTTTGTAAAAGCTCAATTTAGTAAAAGGCTCTTTCACTATGAATTGGTCTTTCATCCATACAGAACTGTGCTGCTACTTAAATAACTGGAAATTTGTTAAATAAAAAATGACAGTTGTGTTGTTAGTTGGGATAATGCACAATAATTAAATTCATAATCTAAATTAACAGCATTTAGACTCATTTGTCTGGTTGTGGGTGGCATTAGTAACACAACTGAAGTTTACAGCTCTTTGACAATGCAATGTTGTTTATGATATTTTGATACATTAGCAGGTACACTACCAGTCAAAAGTTTGGACACACCTTTTCATTCAGTGTTTTTTGTTTAGGGATTTATTTTCTACATTCTAGAACAATACTGGAGATTTCAAAACTATGAAATAACACACATGGACTTAAGTAATCCATATGTAATGACAACAAAAAACAGTCAGATTTTATTTTAAGACACGAAGGTCAGGTGTTCTGGGATAGTTCTTGCAAGAACAGTATTGTCAAGTGCATTTGCAAAACCCATCAAGCACCATGATGAAACTGGCTCACATGAAGACCATCCCAGTAAAGCAAGACCAAAACTTACCTCTGCTGCAGAGGAGAAGTTCATTTAGAGTTACCAGCCTCAGAAATCACCAATTAACAGCACCTCAGATTAGAGCCGTTATGAAGGCTTTACAGAGCATCAGTAGCAAACACATCTCAAAAACAACTGTTCAGAGGACATTATTGTGTATTTTGGCCACCTTCAGCTAACCCTAGAAAGAAATAAACATCAGGAAAGAGCATGGAATTAGAAGGTGTGTCCAAACTTTTCACTGGTAGTGTAAAGCTGCTTTGAGACAATGTCCATTGTAAAAGGCACTTTACAAATAAATTGAATTGAATTGAATTGATTTAAATATAAAAACAATGCTATGAGAGTCATCTGTTGAATTTCTGACTAGGACATGCAAAAATGCCAATATATGTAAGCAGAAAAAACTAAATAGAAGAATACTCATTACACAACAATTGTAATATCAACTCTAGTGAAATCTATGCTACTGGAGATCTTATTAGGAGCAGGCATGGTGCCTGAGGTCACTGATGATGATCTACATTTCTTAACATGATGGCTGTGAGCAAAAAACCTGAATAATTGACTGAATGATGTCATTATGTGTGATCTCTCTCTCTCTCTCTCTCTCTTTCTCATTATCAGATAGCACTCATACTTGGAAAGAGGACCTCTTTCACCACAAACACCACAGTGACAGAGAGACAGAAAGAAAGGGAGTTTGAGAGAACGACAGTTGTTGTGTGTGTGAAAAAAGGGGGAGGGATGTATGGCACGGTCATACTCTCTTCTTTTCTTTTCTCCCTCCATGCAAGTTGCACTCCTCTACAGTTCCACGGTCATCATGGGTATCCAGCATTTCTTATTATTAACGTTTGTGTATGCTAACATTCTGGTGTCCAGTCTGACAGTGTGTTTTCTTTTGTTTATTCTTAGTATTTGTTAAATAACTGTGTATGTGCCTCCTGCAGACGGAGAGTATGTGCTGGGAAAGCTGAAAGAGTAGTGACCAGTACAGAATCTTTCATCCAGCCTGTACACAAACCATACCTCACCATATGCCACAACCAACGCATCTGTAGCACATACAAGTAAGAACACAAACAATGGAACTGAATGGTTGTGTGTGTGCTGTAAAGAATAGCTAGGTGTTGTGTTTGTGTGTGTGTAAAAATCTTTCCAGTATATAAGGTTGGTGGTTTATTATTAATGAAAATTTTAAAAGTATATCTGATACATGTGTTTCAGGACAGTGTATAAAGTCTCCTACAGACAGGTGAGCCGGCTAGAGCTGAGCTCCCACATTTACTCCGAATGCTGTCCAGGATGGAGACGTGTCCACTCGCTCAACTGTAACCATGGTAAAACGCCCGAAGACACTGAAAAGCCTCGGCCACACTTATACAATTTTGTTAGATGTTGGGAAACATTGTTATCATACCACAAAGTTTTTGATCCAAGATGACACTGAGGAAAACTACTCTATTGAGTATAGAAATATTGTGTATGTTACTTGAGCCAGAATGCTACATCATTTCTGACAAGTAGTTTGGAGTGGTGTGTGTCAGCTAATACATTTTTTAATAATTAAAATATTTTGTCATATAGCGTTTATCAAATGACTACTTGCATTTTCAGAAACACTGGTTTTCTTATTTTTTATTTAGTTACAGTTACATTATTTACCGTCCAGTGTTGCCCAAATGAGGATGAGGTTCCCTTCTGAGCCTGGTTCCTCTAAAGGTTTCTTCCTCATGTCATTTCAGGGAGTTTTTCCGTGCCACCATCGCCTCAGGCTTGCTCATTATGGATAAAATAGTAACTTTAATTTAAACATTTTTTTATAGGTTTTTTTAAAGTATCTGTATGATTGTGCACAAGGACTGATACACATTTGCAGTGTTTTTTGGTCTCAACCTGTCAACTTGTCAACCTCTACTGCAGCAAATCCGCTCCCTGTATTTCATAAATGTGTGTTTATGTGTGTGTCTTTCTTTGTATGTGTATGTTTCTACAGCGGTGTGTGTGCAGTCATGTCTTAATGGTGGATCCTGCACAAAGCCAAATCACTGTGCATGTCCTGTTGGCTGGACAGGACGCTACTGCCAGATAGGTGCCCGAAGTCACACATATCACACATTCCACTGAAAGGATCCAGACATACAACCAACATAAATTTTAATTATAATGCTTGGAGGAAATTTGATTATTCCTCATACTATTTCTTTCTCATAGATTACACTTACATTGTGCAGACAGCTCACTGTGAAATTCACATGATATTTTGGAAGTGCATAGAGAAAAAGGGATGTAACATTAAGTTATTACTTTTGCTTAAACCTGCACACTTTATTTACCTAACACACTCATTAGTCACGCTTTCTTTCTCATTAGTCTTTCTTTCTTTCTTTCTTTCTTTCTTTCTTTCTTTTATTACACTAGTGTAACACCAATTTAGCAATTCATTTTAAGAGAAGTACTTCTGTAACAATATTGATGTTAGTGCTTCACACCCACACACACACACACACACACACACACACAAAGACACATACACACAGACACACACACACACACACACATAAAGACACATACACACACACACACACACATACAGACACATACAAGCACCCACACACAGCTGGAACCAATCATATCCTATTTGTCAAATTGATGGCCTCTGTGTAATGCTCTCTTTCTCTCTCCCCTCTCTCTCTCTCTCTCTCTCTCTCTTTCTCTCTCTCTCTCTCTCTTTCTGTGGTAGATGTGGATGAGTGTAAAGGGGCACATGGTTGCAGTCACCAGTGCATGAACTCTGCAGGAAGTTATCAGTGTGTGTGTGCTGACGGATTCCGTCTGGCTGAAGACAGACGATCTTGTCTAAGCCTTTGTGCTCTTCCTCTTCCTTCTCATCCAACTGTAGCCAGCGAGCGCGAAGTAGACAATCATCTATCCACAAATAACAATAGAGGTGAGAAATTCATTTCACTTAATTCAAGATATTCAGCACTGAACACTGTGTGTTATGCATGTGAACATTAAAAATATTTAGCCTAGGCTAGGTCCTAAATTCCTAGATAGATTGATTCCTGGGCTAGGAATTCCTTTCAATAATGTCTAGTTCACACTATGCAATTTTAGCCCCAATTTCCCAGTTGCCAATTTCCACTTCCTAGTCCCCAGTTCAGTGACTACTCGCTACGCTCCTGTGGTGACTGCTTGTGTAATGTGAGCAATTCAGCTATATGAAGTTTGCATATACAGTTTGTAATCTGTCACCAAGGCTGGTTTTAAGCATGTTTTATATTTTCTGCAGTGAATTGTGTAGTGTGAAACCCTTTGAAGCTAGTAGAGTCTAGAGGAAATCAAATTCATCTGCTGTCATCACAAGCAGATCCCTGAAGTTCACCCATCAGTTTGTGTTGGATTGCAAGTTCAAAATGTAATGCTTCCATATTAAATTATTGGCATGTCATACAGCAAAAACAAAACAAACATGACATGATTCCTGGTGGTACACAGCATAAAAATAGATAGTTTCCGTACTTTAGTTTCATGTATCTCTGTAGAATCTCCCCAACCAATCCTTTCCGCATATTTTTGTCTTCTTTCTCTTTTAACTTTTTTTTCATACCAAATAAGGGTAAAGTCATATGATAAAATATTTCTTTTCTATATGTGGACTGCAGAAAAAAAAGGAAATGCTTGATATGTTACATTTTATATACATCGATCAGCCATAACATTATGACCACCTTCCTAATATTCTGTTGGTCCCCCTTTTGCTGCCAAAACAGCCCTGGCCCATCGAGGCTTGGACTCCAGTCCACAGTGTTATGCTTTGGGCAATGTTCTGCTGGGAAACCTTGGGTCCTGCCATCCATGTGGATATTACTTTGACACATACTACCTACCTAAACAATGTTGCAGACCATGTACACACTTTCATGGAAACGGCATTTCCTGATGGCTGTGGCTTTTTTCAACAGGATAATGCGCCGTGCCACAAAACAAAAATGGTTCAGGAATGGTTTGATGAACAGAATAATGAGTTTGAGGTGTTGACGTAGCCTCCAAATTCCCCAGATCTCAATCCAATCGAGCATCTGTGGGATGTGCTGGACAAACAAATTCTATCCATGGAGGCCCCACCTCGCAACTTAGAGGACTTAAAGGATCTGCTGCTAACATCTTGGTGCCAGATACCAAAGCACACCTTCAGGGATCTAGTGGAGTCCATGCCTCGACAGGTCAGGGCTGTTTTGGCAGCGAAAGGGGGACCAATTATGCCCAGTTATGCCTGATAGGTGTGTGTGTATATATATATATATATAAAGCATATACAGAATAATTTGAATCATTTATATAACATACAGTTCTGTTGTTTTGTGTAGCTACAATTTTATAATAGTTCATGTTAATAGTGTTTTTGGCTAGTCTCACGGTTCATTATTACTTTTGGTACGCGCTATGCCCTTGTGAAATCGTACCGTGAGTAATAGTGCACTGTGACTGGCAGCAACAACAATGGACTAAACACACTTTCCGACACACACACTCATGAACGCACATACCTTGGATCAAACTGTATGGAATAGCTAATACAGATATTTCACATGTATTCTCAGCTGCTAAAAAGAATTGAAATATTACAGTAGTTGCTCTGAGTGGATTTAGCTTGGATTAGGAGTCTACTGCAAATCCGCTAGTCTCTGTAAGTGAAACAACACTCTAGCATTGTGGAAGGGTAAGGAATAGATTAATGTTATGGATTTGTAAAATTGTTTTTTTAATGCATGTATTTGTAGAATTGAGGCTTTAAAATGTTTTGATGCTCTGGGCTTGTTTGTTTGTGTCCAGCTGTGCAGTCAGACAGGCCAAGAATTCTACTGTAAGACATAAGCCAACAATTCTGTAGCAGGTTCTGAAATGATAAAAAAGAATAGGGGTTTACACAGTACTCAAATATTTGGAGCAACACTCATTCATTCACTATGACATCACCTACAGTAATACAGTGCAGGCCACCCAAACCTACCAGAAAAAACTGCAGAAAAAAACAGTATAGTTTCTTCTTTATACCTGAACATCAATATAGTGTTTATACAGTCCAAACAGATGTTCAAAATGTGAGAATCTGCATATGATAGTTTTCACAGATGTACACCAATCAGGCATAACATTCTGATCACTGAGAGGTGAAGTGAATAACACTGATTATCTCCTCATCATGGCACCTGTTAGTGGGTGGGATATATTAGGCAGCAAGTGAACATTTTGTCCTCAAAATTGATGTGTTAGAAGCAGGAAAAATGGACAAGTGTAAGGATTTGAGCGAGTTTGACAAGGGCCAAATTGTGATGGCTAGACCACTGGATCAGAGCATCTCCAAAACTGCAGCTCTTGTGGGGTGTTCCCACTCTGCAGTGGTCAGTATCTATCAAAAGTGGTCCAAGGAGGGAATGGGGTGAACCAGTGGCAGGGTCATGGGCACGTGGGGAGTGAAGGCTGACCCGTGTGATCCGATCCAACAGACGAGCTACTGTTGCTCAGATTGCTGAAGAAGTTAATGCTGGTTTTGATAGAAAGGTGTCAGAATACACAGTGCTTCGCAGTTTGTTGCGTATGGGGCTGCACAGCCACAGACCACTCAGGGTGCCCATGCTGACCCCTTTGCACTGCCAAAAGTGCCAACAGTGGGCACTTGAGCATCAGAACTGGACCACGGAGCAATGGAAGAAGGTGTCCTGGTCTGATGAATCATGTTTTCTTTTACATCACATGGGGGACATCTCTTGCTGCCTAATATATTCTGCCAACTAACAGGTGCTATGATGAGGAGATAATCAGTGTTATTCACTTCACCTGTCAGTGCTCATAATGTTGTAGCTGATTAGTGTATATTATAAAGAGTACTGAACATTGATCCCAGCTGTCAAACCTGGGATCTCAAAAATCTCTTGCCAACAAACACAAGACGACAGGGTCCTTTCAAGTAGTCATGGCAAACTGGATTTAACCCACAACAGAGGATAGCCTATGAAGAAAAACAGTTAGGATCAGCATAGAATCAAGACACCTTCTGAGGTTATTTAGATGGGCAAATTCGATGCAAACCCCAGTTACCATTTGGTGTGGCCCTGGCATTAGCAAACAGTAGACAGTTCACCACAGAAGATACCAGTATGAAATCATGAAATTTGGCAGGGGGTTACAGGAGAGAGAGAGAGAAAGAAAGAGAGAAGTTATAGATTTATAGATAGATAGATAGATAGATAGATAGATAGATAGATAGATAGATAGATAGATAGATAGATAGATAGATAGATAGATAGATAGATAGATAGAATAAAGGGCAGAAGGACACAAACTTTGAAGCTATGCTGAAGGGAAAAAAACGCAACTGCCCTTTTCATCCAAACTCTCTTTTTCCTTTCTATTTTAAAACTCAAATTTGGTTCAACCCCCTTCCCCCCTCTCTGCCTTTCTTTCTCCCCTCTCTCTCCCTCCCTGTACACATGCTTAGCCCCACTTGCATAATAACACACACATCTGGGACAGATTCTCAAGATATGATTGTGATATATGTGTATGCAAGAAAGTCAAATCTAACGTGGGCATCTGTGTGTGTGTGTGTGTGTGTGTGTAGTATGGAACTGGCTCTGGCTCTCATTCAGTCCCAGATCAGGACCCAAGCAGTGGAGTCCAGTTGACCCAGAGAAACTTGTTGTCTGATTGGTCTGGAGTCCAGCCAGTCAGATATATGCTACTGGGATTACATTCTCCTCTTGTTACTTAGTGATTTGTGTAACAGTCTAATTTGAAAAGAACTCATAACATTCCTGAGTTGGGGTCGTCAGTATAAAAGGGGGGCTGAAGTGTCTGGCTCACAATGAAAACCACTAACCACTGCAGATACTGGAGACGTTAACAAGCTTTCAATGGGAAACAAAGATATTCTTCCCCAGGTAAGTGACACACAAGCACCTGCCATCCACATCATGTTAAAGAAAAACATGATTCATTAGACCAAGCCAGCTTTTTTCTTTGCTCTATGGTTCTGATGCTCATGTGCCCATTGCAGGTGCTTTCGGCAGTGGACAGGGACAGCATTCTGTGATGCATTCTGCAATGCACTCTGTGTTCTGACTCTTTTTTGTCATTGCTAGCATTAACGTTTCCAGCAATTGTTGCATATTGCTGAAGCAAAAGTCCTACAGTAGCTCTCCCGTGGGATTGGACCAGACAGGCAAGCCTTCATTTCCCATGTGAATCAGAGAATCAGCCTTGGCACCCATGACCCTGTTTTCAGTTCACCGGTTGTCCTTTCTTGGATGAATTTTGGTAGATAATCACCACAGTGTACTGCAAATATCCCACAAGGCATGCTGTTTTGGAGATGGTCTGACCCTGTTGCCCCATCACAGTTTGACTCAAAGTCGCTCAAATCCTGCTTCTGACATATCATACTCTGAGAACTGACTGTTCACTTGCTGGAAAAAAACGAAAACCCGAAAGACACTGACCTGAGGAGAACATGCAAAACTCAGATTGTAACCCATGCTCAGGATTAACAGGGATGAAAACTGGAATGGAGTGCTGGAACTGAGATGAAGCACTCTTGCTGCATCACTGTTCCCCATCATGTAAAAGAATTTCTGGACTGCTTGTGACTTCTGGACTGTGTGCTCTGACTAAATATCTTGCTATGCTGAAGCATTAAGAGTTCCTTTCACTGGAACTAAGGGGCCAAGCCCAACCCCTGAAAAACAACACCTGAATTCAACGATTTGGAGGGGTGTCCCAAATTTTTTTGCCAGTGTAGTGTATTAGACAAATTCCATCACATTGGAATCTTTATTTGAATGTTATTTGAATAGACATCCAGTATTAAATGTTTGGGTGTGTTTATTTGAAACTGAATTTGGACGTGAACTCATGAACGTGTGTATATGTGTGTGTTTGAAGGTGCAGATGCGGGACTGGTGGCAAATGTTACAGAAGAGGTCCAGATTCTCAGAAATAGAGTACAGCTGCTGGAACAGGTAATACACATACCAAGTAGCTGCATAAAAAATGTACCATATATACTATACATTCTTTATAGTTGTAGAATTAAACAATTACATTATGAAAAACTATGTTGATTGGAATAGCCACTCTACATAATAGTGTTTTTCTGGGATATAAAAGGAAACCTGAGAACCAAGGAATTAGAGAGATGCAGAGATAGTACCCTGAGCTCAGCACTAAACTGAGGATCTTGGGATACCAGATGGAAAAAAACACACAGACAAAGGGAGAACCTAGTTATGGATTTGCACTTTTTGACCATATAGTTATAGAAGAGAAATTATTTATAATCACACTGGTTCCTCTCAAGAATTCTTCCTAAACCTTGAAATCAGAGAGATTTTCTTTGTCACTGCTGCCACAGGTTTACTCATTAGGGATACATTTAAATTGATATATTTCTGTAAAGGTGCTTTGTGACAATGTCCATTGTTAAATACACTATAGAAATAAAATTTAATTGATTTAATTCATATCATATATATATATATATATATATATATATATATATATATATATATATATATATATAAAATATGATATGAATAATTCTCTTGAATATTTTGTTAAACAGGAGTTTGCATGTTCTCCCCGTGCCTGCGTGGGTTTACTCCAGGTACTCCGGTTTCCTCCCACAGTCCAAAGACATGTACATTAGGTTGATTGGTAATTCTAAATTGCCCATAGGAGTGAGTGTGTGTGGTTGTTTGTCTATGTGTGGCCCTGCGATGGACTGGCGACCTGTCCAGGGTGTACCCCTGCCTTTCGCCCTATGTGCGCTGGGATAGGCTCCAGCAGACCCCCGTGACCCTAGGAGTCCTAAGAATAAGCGGGTATAGACAATGAATGAATGAATGAATGAATTTTGTTAAACATTTCTCACATTAAAAGACACCAATTGGTTAAAAATAATTCTTTTTTTTAAAAAATAATTATAATTAAAATTTAAAAATAATTCGTTTTTCCCTTTGTAGAAATTGGAGATGGTCCTTGCACCGTTTTCCACTTTCTTTCTACCAGAGGAGGATATGGCCAACAGAAATGGCTTCCTGTTGGACAAGGCTGATTTCCTGTCAGACCAGACCAACTTCCTTTCACACTCACTACGGCAGCTGGACAGAATAGACTCTCTCAGTGAGCAGGTCAGCTTCCTGGAGGAGCGTCTTGGATCATGTAAGTGTGAGTTATGTTAATTAAGAACAGAGTGCAAGTAATGAACCCCCATGGAATCTAAAGGTTTTACGCTTGTAACAAAATGTACGCTTGATAATTTGTTGGTATACTGCTGCTGATCTGTTGGTGCCAGTTGGCATAATAATTGGTGACTTCCCTTTAGATCCTTTTTCATGTAAAGGGGGTGGGTATCGCCACCTTACACCATTCATTAGCTCCACCTCCTCCAGTAGAGCTTTTATCACAATTATGTGTTTATTATGCATCTGCTACCAAAAGCATTGCCTGATTTAACTTTATTTAACCTTTAACTGAAAATGGGTCTGTTACTTGTGTTCATTAAAACTGGTAGCCAGTGGTAGCTATTGGTCTCTATTGGTCACTACCCACAGAAAAATATTTCGTCACATGGGTTATGCTGAACCTCCATTAATCTCGTAATTAATACATGTTAAATGAGAATTCAAGGAAGAATTCAAGTGTTTCAAATATCATACATCATGCTGAGTAGTTTGCCTAAATAGTAATGGAGGGGGTTGCTAGACATAAAACTAGCCTAGGCAATAAGAAAGGATATATATAGCCAGTTCATGAAGTTGATGTGATGGAGGCCATAAAAATTAAAAGGTGTAAAGATTTTATTTATTAGGACTAGGTGACTACGCCAGATCATCTCCATAACAGCAGGTCTTATGGGGTGTTCCCAGTGTGCAGTGGTTAGTACCTACCAAAAGTGATCTGAGAAAGGACAACCAGTGAACTAGTGCAGGGTTATGGGCACCCAAGGCTCATTGATGCACATGGAGAGTGAAGGCTAGCCCATCTGGTCCTGAGCTACTTTAGCACAAATTGCTAAAAATGTTAATCCTGGCTATGATAGAAAATTGTCTGAACACACAGTGCATTAGCTTGTTGCATATGGGCAGAAAACCGGTCAGACTACCCATGCTGACCCCTCTGCACTGCTAAAAATGCCTACAATGGGCAAGTGAGCATGAGAAAACTATAACGGAATGGAAGAAAGTAGCCTGGTCTGATGAATCACCTTTTACACCATGTGGACGACAGGGTACGTGTGCATCATTTCCTGGGGAAAAGTCTGGCAACAGGATGCACTATAGGAATAAGGCAAGCCCGTGGATGCAGTGTGATACTCTGTGCAGTGTTCTGCAGGGAAACTTTGGGTTCTGGCAGTCATGTGGATGTTACTCTGACAAACACACTAAACACTGTTGCAGCCATGTACACTCCGTCATGGCAACAATATACGATAATGGTGGTTTCCTCTTTTAGCATGATAATGGTCCCTGCTACACTGCAAAGAATTGTTTAGGATGTAATTTAGCTTTGTGTATAGCTAAATTTAAAGTCAATCCACCTACTGGTAGATTTTTGGCAGGAAGGAAGTGTAGATCCCAGAGAAAGCCTCTAAACACACTGTAACCTGTTCAGGTCAAGCCTGGTACCCTGGAGCTATGAGACAAGAATACTACCCACTGTGCCACCATGCCACGTCAATATCATAATAAATTATATGTACTACATACTACAGTTCTGCGTACCATATCTGACCTGCACTTTTAACTAACAGTCATGTTACTGGAACAGAAATGCAATGAAATTTTGAAAAGTTTCATCAAACCAGGCTACGTTTCCCAGGCTTCAACTGTCCAGTCATGGTGAGTCTGTGCCCACTGCAGCCTCAATCTTATGTTCTTGGCTGCCAAAAGCAGAACCTGATGTGATCCTCTCATGTTTGTTGCTCATTTTCCTCATGGTTCATCGTGCTGTGCCTTCTGAGATGCAGTTCTGCTCACCACAATTGTACAGTGTTTATCTTTCCGTCAGCTCAAACCACTCTGTCCATTCTCCACTCTCTCATCAATAAAGCATTTCTGTCAGCAGAACTGCCTCTTTTCTTTATGGCACTATTCTGAGTAAACCCTAGAGAACGTAGGTCAGTAGATCAGCGGTTATAGAAATACAAAAACAAGCCCATCTGGCACCAACAATCAAGCCAAGGTCAAAATCAATGAGATCACATTTTCCTCCATTGTCATGGATGATGTGAACATTACCCAAAGCGGATGGCCTATATCTGCATGATTTTATGCATTACATTGCTGCCACATGATTGTTTTGTTAGGTAATTGCAGAAATGTGTAAGTGTTGTAAAAGTGGGGTGGTGGTAGCTCAAGTGGTTATGGTTCTGGGTCGTTGACTGGAAGAACGGGGTTCAAGCCCCAGCTCTGCAAAGCTGCCATTACTGGACACTTGAGCAAGGCCCCCAACCTCCCCTGCTCCAGGGGCTCCATATCATGGCTGACCCTGTGCTCTATTCTCAACCCCAAGGATGGGATATGCAAAGAAAGAATTTCACTGTGCAGTAATGTATATGTGACAAATAAAGTTTACTTAACTTGATAAAATTCTCAATACATCACTCTGTATAAATAAAAAATATTTGTATGTATGCAGACTTTTCATGCCCATATAATGTATTTTTTACATTACTGTGACCATTTTCCAACTTTTCTTCTTTCCAGGCTCTTGTCAAGAAAACTAGATGATCAGTAACAACAAGGTCCACTTAATATACAACCAACACAACCTGTCTTCAACATCAGGAGAAAGAACAGTTAATGAGACAAATCTGCACTACAGTGGTCACTTCACAACTTTGACATGTTTAACACACAATTATCAAACCTGTCTTTAAATACACTTTATCCCAAAAGTATGTGGACACCTGACCATGACATATGAGCTTGCTGAACCAAAATCACAAAAATCATTAATATTGTCTTGTCCCATAATTCATGACTGTGACAGCCGCCCTTCTGAGAAAGCTTTCTACTAGATGTTGGAGTATAGTTGATGGAATTTGTGACCATTCAGTCAAAAGAGCACCCGTGAGGTCAGGCACTGAAGAAGGATGAAAAGGCTTGGCTTGCAATGAACATTCCAAAGGTATTCATTGGGGTTTGTGAGCAGGGGCACAGTAATGCTGGAACAGGTAATAGGTCTCCCCTTAACTCTTGCCAGAAAATTTTCTTTGTATGCTGTAACGAAATATTAAACTTCAATGGATCTAAGGGGCTGAGCCCAAACCCTAAGGCCTGTTATCCATCCTCTAACAAGCAGTACGATTGGCACTATGCACTCCAATAGGTAGCGATTCTCCTAGTATCTTCCAAACCCAGATTTATTGCCAGATTCAAGAGAACACATTTTCACTGCTCCAAAGTCCAGTGGCAGTGTGCATTACAACACTACACTTGCCATTATATATAGTGATCTTGGGCTTGTGTGCTCCTGCTCAGCCATGGAAACCTATTTTATGAAGCTCAAACACATAGACGTGTGCCTGATGTTGCTTCTGGAGGCTGTTTAGAACCCAGAAATGAAAACAAAACAGAGGAGATTTTTACATGCTTCAGCACTTTGTAATGTTGAGTTCTTGCATGATCTACCACTTTATGGCTGCCCTGTGGCTGCTCCTCGATGCTTCTGTTTCACAATAATAGCACTTACAGTTCACTAGTGCAGAACCAGGGCAGAAATTTCCTGAATTTCTGACTTGTGGCAAATGTATCATGGTTAAAGTCACTGAGTTTTTCAGTACAAACCAATTTTAGTGTTCCATGTTTGTCTGGATGTTGCTTGGCTATACAACATGAACTCAATTAGAAGGGGTGTCCATATACTTTTAGCCACATAATGTAAATCATGAACAGAGTATGTGCCAAGAATAAAAGAAAAACAAACACATAGGGATTGGTGTGAGATAATCAACAATGTGTTATCACTCTCGAGTTGCATATACAGAAGTGTTGTATTCCTTTTATACCACACCAATTGTCCAATAATTATAATATTTAATTTTTTAAAGAATATCGCTTGTTTTTTTCATTCATAGATATATTTCATTTTGTGGAACATCTGTGAAACAAGTGAGTTTGTGATGTGACTTTCATTATAGCAGCTATAAACATTCCCTCACCAAACCCCCTTTTTCTCCTTTTAATAAGACAAAAATTCTGATACAGGGAAACAAAGTGCAACTGCTCTGTCCTTAAGACCCTCCCATTGCAGAAAACCTAAAATTAGCGCATTACCTCTGAGTGTTACAAAGCACTAACACTGGAGACTCCTTCCATCTGAACAAAAATCTCAAGAGAATCTACAGTATAGTGATGTGAAGGGTTTCTAATAGCAAAACAGCTTCGGGGGAACAACTAGATTAATATCAGTATGAGCCAAGTATTTTCAGCAAAAACAAAATACTCAGGATTCAACACTTGCACACTTCTATTGGCAACTATTTTTGAGAGCAATTCTTGTCATTTTTATACTCGATATTTTCTTATTTGTTTGTGTGACAATGTATTAGGAGTGAATTTCTGTTGCTTAGATTAGAATGATGGAGTGCATCTGGTGAATAAATAATGGCATGCTTATTCATTTATCAGTGTATTGCTGTATTACCTTTTATGCTGCAGCTGTTTGTAATAAAGTCTACTTGTTATTTAGTAGATGAAAGCCTGGTGTGTGTGTATCGTTGAGCAACAAAAGCACAGATAGAGTGCAATACAGTAAAATGCAAAAAAAAGTCTATTACCATGTGGAAAAAGATGACATTTATTTTAGTTTATTTCTCCAAGGTATTTTACACAGGCTGTGTTCAGATCCACTGCATCTTTGTGTCAAATAATAATAAAAGTCATATCAGGTCCTACAATGGGCTTTCACACTGAACATTTTGTGTATTTGTAATACATATTCATCAAAACACACCAGACCAGATCATACACACAAAACCAAAGGTGTTGGATAGACTTGTTTGCTTTAATGCCATAAACAGCATTTTAGAACTAACCACCAGTAATTTACCAGGAATAGCTTTGGCGACGTGAAAAACAAAATAAACAAAATATAACCCAGAAAATTTCTCAAACAATTCAAGCAGCTCAACATTAAGTGCTTTAAAGCAATTTGAATAATATTCATTATTATTGATATTGAAAACCCAAATATTCTAGATTTGTATCAGTATGAACTTTTACACTCATAATAGTATCATACTCTTTAAAACTCATTATATTCTGAACTATAAATACAATCACTAGTGTACATATTATATGGATGGCTGAGAATATACCGTTTTAAATAAAGCATGCATTTCTATATTTCCCTGTAATTGACAGGTTTAAATAAGGATACCTTACATGCCTTTCAGAGTGGTGGGTGACATTCAGTTTAATTGTTTTACTTAAAGGTATAACGAATATGTAACACATTTAATGATTATGGGAATGGCATTTTCCTTTTCTCTTAAATATACTTAACCAAAAGTTGTTTACAAACACATCAATTTGTTCAAATCACTGTCACAGACTTTGCAGCCTATGTAGTTTCTGACAGTAAATAATGCAGCATCATTTCTAACACAAAACAAAAGTACTGGCAGTTATTTTTGAGCAGTGGACAATTATTGACAGTGGACAATCCTCTCTTATTGTTAAGTACGTTAGCCTTGTAGACCAGGACAAAAATTCCAAACAAAATTTGGATGTCAGACATGATGTTTGATGCAGTTTGGAATTATACAGTATATGGCCAAAAGTACACTCACCAATAACTTTATTAGGAACACCAGTACACCTATACATTCATGCAATCATCTAATCAACCAAAAGTGTGGCAGCAATAAAATGCATAAAATCCTGCAGATACAGGCCAGGGGCTTTAACCCTCTAACTGTTGACCACGGCAAGATTATTGGTGCCAGGCTGGTTTGAAGTGCTGATCTGGGATTTTCAGGCAGAGTAATTCTGAGTAGTTCAGTAGTTCTTTTCTTTAAAATAAAAATAAAAATCAGCTCTGTGGAGAGAAAATGCCATGATGATGAGAGAGGTCAACAGAGAATGTCTGGACTGTTTTGAACTGACAGAAAGACTACAGTATCTCATAACAGCTCTGTACTTTTGTGATGGGCAGAACCACATCTCAGGATGCGCAACATAAAAAGCCAGGGGGCAAATGAGCTACAGCAGTAGAAGAGCACATCAGGTTACACTTCTGGAACCAAGAATAGAAAGCTGAGGCTACAGTGGGCACAAACTCACCAAAACTGGAAAATGTAGCCTGGTCTGATGATTCTCTGATGGATTCTGTTGAAGCATACAGATGGTTAACAAGACCTGGCTGGTGGAAGTGGTGTAATGGTGTGGGGAATGCTTTCTTGACATATATTAGGCCTGTGAATACCAATAAATAATCACTTCAATGCCACAGACTACTTGAGTATTGATGGTGATCATGTGTATCCCTTCAAGGCCAGAATTTACCATCTATTAACGGCTCCTTCCAGCATGATAATGCTCCGTGTCAGAAAGCAAAAGTCATCTCAAATTGGTTTTACAAACATGACAATGAGTTTTGCTGTGTTTTCAGCAGCCTTCCCAATCACTAGAACTGAAGCCCATAGAACACCATAGAATTATAGTGGAATGGGACAGCATGAAGTGCAGCTGAAAAATCTGCAGGACTTGATCTCAAAGAAATGTTTTCAGCTTCTTATGGAACCCGTCCCTTGAGGAACTGAGGCTGTTTTCATTGCAAAGTGAGTTCATTCCTAGTAAAGTTTTCAGGGAGAATTTATTATAACAGTAACCTCCTCACGTTTGAATAAAGCTTTATACTAAATTTTGGAATGAGGCTGTGGAGATTTGCAAGCAGATCTGGTGTGCAATTTATGCTCCAATTCATCCCAAAGGTGTTCAGTGGAATGGTTTGCATCAAGGGGATGATTTACATCACTCCAAACCATGTCTTCATAGAGCTGGCATTGCACATAGGAGCATCATCATGCTGGAACCTCTTAGTTCCAGTGAAGGAAAATCGTAACGCTACAGAATAAATACATGCTGGGCAAACTACGACCCGTGGGCCACATATGGCCCTTTGGGCTGTTTAACCTGGGCGGCTGAGTATTTACAAAATTGTCCTAAAGGCCACATTCATTTCACCTTTTTCCTGCAATACCCTGTATTTCAGTTGTTTCCACTAGATGGCACACTCCAAACACTACCAACGCCAAGCCTCTAGTGATCATCTCTCCACAGATATTCATTCATCATGTTTGCTATTGCATTGAGCCCTACTTTAACAATGAATGGACCAATGAGGAAAAGTGGACAGTGAGTGCCGAGTTTTTAATAAGGAGTGGACAGCTAAATATTTTTTCACCACAGTCCGATCAAAAGTTTTAGGTCTCATTTGCCTAGAAACAGTCACATTTTTCAAAGAATACAGTTTCAGTCAACATTTTTCCACCAAGCATGCTTACTACGCTAGAAACCAGTCAAGGCAAGAAAGGGCGACTACTGGTCAGAGGTTAGCTGCCAATTTACTTTGTTTTCCTGACAAACTACTATTCATGAGTCAAGCAACATGGCAAGTTATTTACTGGCATTCAAATGAAAATATTCAAATGGCATTCTGTACTTTTTAATGTAATGGGTTCTACATGTAATTTATATCAGTTCACCTGCCACCTTAAATCATCATTTGCTTAAATATTGCTCTGGTATCCACATACTTTTGGCCATACAGTGCATGTTAAAGCATTTAATTACAGCTTTTTAATTTTAGCAGTACATGTTTAAAATATTGTGGCTCATGACGGCATCACAAGGGATCTAGGAAAGAACAAATCTTAACAACTGCTTGGCATTCCGAATGAAATAAATATTTATTTCAACCCAAATGAAATGGAAAAACAGGTATGGAAATGCCTAGTTTCAACAACATTAAGCACAATTAAAGTGTGTCAATCAAATATGACAACAAGCAGATATAAACAAGGAACAACTTCAAATATATATTTTGTGGTTTTTAAGAATGTTGTTCAGCTAAATTTCTCAAAAATAGAGGCTATACCTTTAAGAAAAAAGAAAGAAAAAAAAAAATCATTTTATCATTTTTAGTATACCCTGGCCAATATGGAATAGGTAACCTTAAGTAGTAAGGTATTTTTAAAAATGCAACCTTACACAAAATGAACCGAGCCGGAATTGGGTAAAAATGCAGAACACAGATCAAAACGTCGTCACCCACCCCACCCCTCTTCAATACTCTCTTCCATCACTGATCACTAATTGACTCACAGTGCTGTAAGTGGTAGCTAAGAAACTTTACACACATGGCACAAGAACACTTTATAGCATTTGTTTTGGTATATTACCTGATTATACCAATATGACAAGATTTTTTTTTTTTTTTTAATTACACATGAATAAATAATTATTAACCAAAAGGTTATTTTAAAAATCTAAATATTATTTTCATAGCAGGCCACATGTTGATTTGGAAGTGTTAAAAAACACGAATACCAAAGATTTTATAATTATCCACACACACATAGCATATGCATACATGAAGATAGCGCATGTGTGTGGTGCTAACCGAATTATGCAACCGTTTGCCTTACTTGTTTAATTTGCCAGATTGAATGCACCATTAGGTAGAAACCCATCCTGAAATGTTACCCTGAAATGCAACAAACTTTAACTCAAGGCGAATAATAATAATAATAATAATAATAATTTATAATATTAATAATAATAAATAGCCAGATTGTGGTGTTTGATCTGCCACCTGTTTAATCTGGCAGCACTGAATAAGTTTATGACACAGATTAAACGCATCACGGTGAAGCAAACAGCACCACAAATAGCTATTTCTAATTCACAACTAAAATAACTTATTAAATACTACATTTGAATAGGCTATATTTCATTTACTTATTTTTTTCAGTAGCCAAATATGCCTAGAACAATCCAACACTGCATTTCATGAAATTACCTTTACAGCTAAAGAGGTACGTTTTCCAAAACAAAGGACAAAAGGTAAAATGGCAAAAAGGCAAGAATACAAAATAAATAAAGCTAAGCAACAAAAAGGCTTATTTTTTTTACGTGCAAACTCCAATGATAAGGCTTAATTAAGGGGAAATACATTAGCAACACTGAGTACAATCAAGTGAAAAATTCCTCCGAAACCACCTACTTCTGCTTTATGGGGTAGGATTTGAAATGGTGAAAGTTTGCCACTGGTGGTAGTCAGACTTAAAGTACACTTTTTCATTGGCTGGGTCCTAAGGCAGGACTTGATGGCAAAAGACATCAATTGAACAATTAAACATGAACCAAAACTAAATGAAAAATGGTTTAAAAGAACATGGGAAGACCTAAAAGATCAGCTGCAAGTAAATGATTATCAGGGAAGGGGCTGAAAAATGTAAAATGAAACGACAAATTGTCCAGGATTTAAAAAAAAAAAGAAGCAAAGAAGAGGAAAAAGCGTCCAAAGGCATGCATGATTAATGCACATCCACAACAAACTTCCCTTCTGAAACAAACCTACTGAATAAAAATGCTCCAAACAGACTGTCTCCAATGGGCAAAGTCAAGGGTCGTTGCCCTCAACTCCACACCCATGCACTTCCAACAGTCCCAATGAGAGACCAGAGTGTACTTAGTGTATGTGTGTGTGTATATATAGGCAAGTGTGTGTGTGTGTGTGTGTGTAAAATGTGGCTTTATATGGACACTGAAGAAGATACTGGAAGTGTCTAGTTGCCACAGCTACCGTCAATCACCATGACTGCAAAGTCTCGAGCCGTCAGAGAGCATCGCGGCTATGAGAGGCAATGAGAGAGATACAGTAGATGAAGTCACCGAAATGCTCAGTGATTGGACGGCCCATTGGACTGAGGTGACTGGCCGGAGATGTCCAGAAAGGCAGTGCACATCACGGCATACGACCGGTCACAGAGTGACGACACATCATCAGATGTCAAGCCTTTTGTCGCAATTTTGGGGAGGATCTTCAGAGTGATCGTTCCTATAAGAAATTTAAGAAAGCCATCATTACAACATAACAAACCAACATTTTTCACACCACAATTACATGCAGTAGAACGCAAAGAGTCCATTAGCAAAGGCGTTTCATCCACCCACTGATTTACAGGCCACAATAATGACTAGGATGATAAGTGTTTTAAGAAAATTAACTGTATACAGAAGCTCATCGTATACACTTTTTTAACCAAGTCAAAACCTGCTTTGACGCGTGTGCACCTAACTCATCTACATGCCATATAGTCACTCTGCCACACTGTGTTTACTAAACTGTCCAAGTGGCTAGCAGATGGGCATCATGTTGTGCACTGTGACCGATGTCTACTGTTTAATGTCATAGTGAGATCTGATACACAATTAAATTAAAACAGAAATATAACTGTTCCTCCCTTGGTGACTTGTTTAGCTTGATATAGTTTAACTGATCCATACAACTCCAAGAAATCTCATAAAAATACCCAACAGTGAGTAGACAGATGTGGTGTGGTGGCAAAATGTATAACTGGACCTGACGTAAAAATCAACCAGATTTGTAATGAAGTCTCACTAAACATCTCACTTCAGTGCATCTTATGTACATTATTAGGCAGATAAACAACTTAATATTATACTTTATAATATAAGAATTAAATTCAAGAAACTCTATTGACACTTTTACCCATGAAAACAATACTTAATTTGGACATCCAGCACCTGACACTGACCCAAACAGTAGCCTCTATAATCTATGCTGTTTAAGAATGCATGTTAAATTAATCTGACAAATAAAATTACAATACAAATACAAAACAAAAAAGCAGTGAAATGATGATTTGTATATTGTCAATGATGAATAAATAAAGTTAATGCATAAAGTCTTTCACCTGATTTGAACTCTTTCTCCTTCCGAAGGTAGAAGTTGCTATAGGAGGAGAACACAATGGGAATGATGGGTGCCTATGAGTGAGTGAGAGAGAGAGAGCACGAGAGAGAGAGAGAGAGAGAGAGAGAGAGAGAGAGAGAGAGAGAGAGAATGAAAGAGTGAGAAGGTTAATAGCTGAAATAAAAATACGCAGACCATGTTATCTTCCCAGGCTAAAAATAGCCCAAGGTCAGATCTCCCAGCTGGCTCTGGTTAAAAAAAAAAAAAACTGAACTGCAGCCCAGAGATCCTTTGGAAACTGTCTGGGAAACACAGGCTACTTCTGAAGAGGGTTCTGTGCCAGGTGTATGTGAGGTCAAGTTAATGTACTTCAGAGAAACAGTGGCACCCCCTGGTGTTCACTACACTCAGCATCCTCATCCATGTACTGCACATCCCCTGCAGTCGATCTGCACTGAAGAGTAAGGTTCTGACGGGGTCACATGGGATTTTTACCGTCTAAAGTGCATTTTCTTTCTTGGAGTTCTATTTATGCTGCATCATGTGTGCAACTGGAACAAGAATCCTAACTAGAATTTTAATGATAAAAATCTGAAGTGTATAACACATGGGCTGTATTTCAGACTTTATCCTATTGCAGTAGTACTCCAGGTGGTGGTAAAAAATTTAAGAGATCTGACAGATTGTAAAGGGTGAGAATCTCATTGGATTAACAGATTATAGATGATCATATTTTAGGACTAGCTTACATACAAGGGTTCAGTTCACTACATATAGGCATGGCTGTAACACACTACAGACAGTGCAAGTGCCGCAGGTAATCTGCATCCGGTATAACTGTCGTCCCGACAAACTTTCACATATTAAGCCTAAAGTTATATTCCTGAAAAACATCATTTGCCATGTCCACCAATGATGTTGCTAACACTACAGTAGTAATTATTTCAGGAAAATACAGGGCCTCTTGAAATGGTTATTGAACAAATTGGTGGAACAGATGTGAAATTATGTACAATAATGTGACCATCAGTAAACCATTGCGACTAAGAAACTGAAATTAAAGCTTGATATTCCCAACATTTGACCTTCTTCAACCACACTCAATGGTTTACATGTGAAATCATATAATAAAGTCTAAAAGGACAAACTCATCTGCTGGCAAACTCAACTGCACTTTGTGTGACGCAAGGTTCAATGTTCCAGTGCGAATTAAATAAAAGTAGTGATCTAGGTTGAACGTAACAGCCGAGATAAAATGTGAACTTTCAAACTACATCACCTGACATTGATATGCTGCAGAGATCTCCTGTAATTGTAATTAACCTTTCATGTAGAATCAGCTGATCTGTGCTGGGTGTTAAACGTGAGCCACTTACCTGGGCCTGAACTGCCAGATGAAATGCACCCTTCTTAAATGGCAGGATGTCACCTTTCTGATTCCGTGTTCCTTCAGGAAACACCCACAGGCGGATCTGCAAAGATTGACAGATATAATATCATTATTGAATTATTATTATAGTGATGATTATTCTTTCGGAATCTAATAATAAATAATTTTATACTTGCTTTGCCAGAAGGAATTATATGTGAATAGAAAAGAATAAAATAGACATTAACAATTGTAAAACTGGAAAAATGAACACTGTGTATTATAGTTATGGTTTAATACATGTCTTCTAAATTAATATCTAATTTATTCATCTAATTCAGCAACATTTCCAACAAGGCAATCATACTCTAGGTGACTTAAAAGTTTAAACAATTAAAATATTTAAGACACGACTCCAGACAAAGTATCCCACCAAAAAACCAAGCAGGAAGAAATTAAACTCTACATGTTGAACCATAACGTTTTCATTTAAAAGCAGTCCCTACTTTGAATTGAATATCAGCCCATGGCTTATCTGAAGGTTAGTGAAGCACACCTTGTCGTGCAGCATGATCTTGGCAGTGTCAGCCATGACGCTCTTAGCATCACTAGTTTTCTTGCGGTTGATGAACACGATGCCCCCTAGCCAGCACACCAAGCCCACTGTTCCTGCCCACAGCAGCTCCTTCTTGGCAATAGTGGCGCAGCGATCAGGCAAAACCTCCATCATACCTACATGGATCAAAAGAACCAGGAATTATCAAGACCTTGCCCCTGTTAAATCTTACATTTGGGTGAAATCTTGGGTGAGCTAGACAGTTGAGATAGGAAGCTGTTCAGTTATTTCTACAGGTCTTAAATTCTTAAGGCCACTTGTGACTAGATTTCAGGGGACAATATCACTTTCAACATAAAGATGATTTAGGTTTCATTTAGTTACTCAATCCATCCTGCTAGTCTCTAAATAATGAAAAATGTTCATTAGGGATTAGGCAGGGTGGAATAGACAAGTTGAAAGGAATTATTGTTACTATCAGCATTAACAAAAACACACTAACATCTGTACACCTGAATAATAGGGTACAGGTATTCCTATTAAAGTGACTAGCGAGTGTATGTATATCCCATTGAGTGGTTCTGTGCTTTATTGATAGTGTGAGATTTTTCCATTTTCATCCTGAGGATTGTTAAACATTGTATTCTGATTTCGGAATCAGACAATAGACATACAAGCTGAATAAACTTGACAATAACAGAATTAATTGCTATGATGTCTTCTCTGAGGCTTCTCTAAAAGGTTAATGTATCCAAAAGAAGTCCTGACAATATTGTCCTCTCAGTTTCTCTATAAATCCTCTCTGAGTCACAGATTCAATTTAGCTCAACATTTATTAACATAATCCATGTGTATTGTGTTCATTACCCATATTAAGCAATTAAAAGAATTAACAACAACGGGGATCATTTATCAAGCTGAATATGAACAGATTTATTTGCAAATAGTTGTATGCTGACACAGGAAATTTGTATTTAGGAATATTCTGTCATTTCGAAAAAGTGTTCACATCATAAGAAAAGTGGCAGCTGAGTGGTTCAGGCATTGGACTATTCATTGGAAGGCTGCGAGGTTGAATCCCAGGTCCACCAAGCTGCCACTGCTGGGTCCTTGAGCAAGGCTCTTATCCCTCAAGTGCTCACTTGTAAAAATGAGATAAATGTAGGTCGCTCTGAATAAGGGCGTCTGCCAAATGCCGTAAATGTAAATCCTCCTCATGTTTCTGAGTGTTTCAAATCATAATTTACATGAAGTACACTTTTATATATCGATTATAGACCCTTTTTCTGTTAGTAAACATTGTGACTTTTTTGTGGGCGGAGCTTAGGTGGAGAACGATTTCCCTGACTACTTTACAAATTGTAATCAATCACTTGTAATCAAGTTTTGTTAGTTTGTTTTTTGTTTTAAACAATGACTGGTCAAAATCCGAATTTATCTGACTATATTAGGTCACTCACTGTCCAGGACCGTGAAAGATATTTGAAAAAATTAACTTTACTGGACGGAACCGACCCGTACACTTTGATTGATGGATGATGTGACAGGATTACATCCGGTTGAGTGGCCTGACATCTACAGTAAAAACTGAAGGCATATAAATCATTAGATTCCTATAACTATGTGCTGAATGGGCATGTACAGGACTTAAAATACAAAGATCTAACTGACGAGTTTTGTGTAGTGACCCAGCTAGCACCAAGGGCAGAAGACCACTATGTACCAGGCTTGGGTGTCAGCACAAAAAGGGTCTATACTATGCAAGTTTAATCCATTCTGCACTCTCTATGTCTAAAGAGAGAATATGTTATTGTTTGTGTGCGTGTGTGTGTGTACGCACCCAGCACATCCAGAGATGACTGGTGGTTGGAGATGATTACATACGGTCCCTCGGTCTGCAAGTGCTCCCAGCCACTGACCTCATAGCGTAGACCCAGGAAATACTTTACATGCCGCACCAAGAAGCGAATAATCCTATGGCACAAGGAAAAACAAAAGTGGTTTGTTTAAAATGTTTTGTTCCAATGCAATTGTTCCAATTGTTTCAATCTGGCCTAAATGAGGGGTTTGTGGTGCTGCAAATAGACCACTATTTTACAGGATTCAAACCCTATATACTGTTTCCTAACACTGAATATCTGAACATGTCAACTACTCAGATGGGAGTAAAAGGCTCCATTTCAGTCCGGTATAAGGCTTTGCATTGTAGTAGGGGTGTTAGGAGTCATTCCGGTCACAATTCAAAACATTAGCATTACAGCTTGATTCTGAGATTATTCTGAACATAATTCTGAAAAATGACTCCTTTTTAATTCCATATAATAGATGCAATGCAAAACAACGTGCATTTTTCTCTCTTTAAAATTTTATAAATGTTTTTTTTTAAAAATACTATCAACACATTTTATTTTATAATGAATTATATTGTTTAAATACTGAGAATTATTGTCTGCTAAAATACCCGAGTTATTCTGCCTTGTTCTCAGGCGCTACAGGTCGCAGTAATGCAGCTGCAGGATTGGTTAGTGAAGATGAATGAAAGTTTAATGCAAAATGCAATCACATTTAATTGAACGAATCAACTTACAGTTAAAGACTACGTATAATAATGGATATAATAAAGCTACAAAGATGTTTATTAAAGATTCTGTTATCAGATGCCCCAGATCATAACATCAACAGGAAGAGAGGCCAGCTTGTGGCCTCCAAGTATTCACCCTCCTCAGACTTCAGTTAGAGAACCTAAACAAACAGCATCATGAAGAGTTAGGAGCTATCAAAACATGTATAGTGCAAAGTTCTGGGAAAGGACCAGGATAAATATTTGAACATCCTGTAAAGCACTATACCGTATTTAGGAGTGCATTAATCAGAGAAGAAAACAAAATGCCAAACTAAAATGTTCACAGGACATCCATAGGTCTGTGAAATCTGCACTTTGTGGATGTGACGAGAAAAAAGAAAAAGCTTGCCAAAAGCATGTTGGACCCTCAGTGAACATGGAACAGTGATGCACCGAATGAAGCAAATGGTCCGAATGAGATCAACATCGAGAGACTGGAGATTGATGATGAGAGCATCACATTACGCATAAATCAAGACCCTGCGAGTATGAGCATGTCTATCTAATTAAAGATATGCAGTAAGTGCTAGTAAGTAAAAAGCTCTTTTCATCTAAAAGATATGTTAAGTCCATTTCAATTCCAAGTTTTAATTTAAATAAATAAATAAATAAATAAATAAATAAATAAACAACATGGGTGTATGTGAGAATACTTATGCAACATCCAGTGAGCAGCAGTTCAGCTAGACTGGCTCAAAGTCTACAGTATCAAATCACTCTTTACAACTATCATGAGTATAAAAGCATGTCAGAACACCTCAAAGCTTGAGGCAAAACTCTGAATCTATCAGACAAGCACAGGAACCTGACAGCACAAGCTTACTGCATCAGGACAGTTTAAGATTGGAAAGATTTTGCTGGGCTTTTTTCTAATATTGCCAAAGATGTTTTTCCAAAAATTGGTTAACGTGCGCCCTGCAATATTTCAGAGAGCCAAATATATTTTTGTCATTTTTTCTCATTCTATCTTTGTATTCATGACTATGAGAGGCATTATTTAAACAACAGTAAGGGTTTTGTTCTTACAAAAACCCATCAGGCGACTGCACTGTAAAGCAGCCTTTGTGCGACTTTGACTTTGAGCCTGGTGAATTGTCTGGGAAAAGCGGGTGAATAATAATAATAATAAAAGCTATGACAAATGAATGTCATACTATACATGCATATCCCATGACCTTTGCACACACATACATCCATATCTTCAAATAAATCAGGGCTGGAATGGTGTGTGTTGAGGACAAAGTGCAACCACAGTTACATATGGCTAAAACAGCACACAAGGTGGCATAGAACTGATAATAATATCTGATACACATAAGCAACCTACACACAAAAAATCCATATAAACATAATTACAATAAAATTTGGGTTCCTGCTTTCTGGATGCTTCATTGCCTAAATACACCGGCACCTTAAACCTCAGTGTGCATTGTGGATATATTCTACAGCAAGAAAAATATTTATCATGTTTAAAGCGTTCTTCTTTTTATAGCTTGCTTCCTTCTGACTGGGATTTTCATGTACGACTCCTTTATCTTGCCTTATGACAGTGCGAATTAAAGCGGATTACATGTTACTATCCAGTGTGATAAGCCACATGCGATTAGGATAATCCTGTCATAAGAGGCTAAAACCATGGACGTATTTATTTGAAACCCAAATGGATCACTGTTGAGCATACAGTGCGATAAGTGGGGTTTAAAAGCCACTGTTTTAAAAATGTTACTATTTTGTGCACTTATGGAGTAGGGCGCCAAACAATATTTCCAAAAATGAACAAATTTTAGTAGTCATTAAGTACATAAAAAAAAACCCTGCAATTTAAGAGAATGCTGCTGATCATCCCTCATGGTATTTATTTTGCTGTACCTTAACTAGTGATACATAGCAGAAGTATGTGAAAAAATTGTCACAGTAAAGAGCAAACGTTTTGTCACTAACAATTCCCAGAAGCCAGCTGGGGAGAATTTTAGTTACTGAAATATGTCTTTTCAGATATTCCTGCAGCACAGTTGCAGCTCATCCATAGACAGATATTAACCGATGTTCCATTGATTTGCTTTCCTTTCTAGATTCTGCCCACCTTGGGCCAAGAAACACACTGCCATGGTCAGTTCCACAGACTTGTACCTTATGAGTAACAGAGGAACAACAATTGTTCCTCAGCAATATTTTTAAAATACTCTGTAGCTACGAACATCCTGCAAATAATCAGAATAAACTCTAATAAATTTCTGCAAACAAAGCTGAGTCCATACACTGTGTATAAGATGAACGGAACTGTTTCTTTCATATGGCATAAAATATGTGGCATAAGATTGGAAGTGGGGAAAGGGGAGAGTCACTGGGCACCACAGTGTGCTTTTCTGACTGGGAAAAATGTGCTTCTCTTTTCCAATGCCTGAAATTTTTCAGCTACTTTCAGGCCTTTTGTGTTGTTTGTGAGACAATGGGCTGGAAATGGTCCTAATTATCACACCTGCTGTAGTAAATACAGCTGAATAAAGGTACGTCTTAAACTGCTCAAAATTAGCTACTAGTCTGATACGATGGATGGCCGCATGCGGTCATCACTCAACTAACTATTATGGGGTTTGTTTGACTTGCTATGCTGTCAAATAATGTTATCCTGACCCACTAAAACATATGGTCACAGGCTGCTTCAGGGTTTAAATGTTTACTCTCGCTTGCTGCTGTGGTCTCTGGTTGCTTGGATTTGGAACTTGGGAGCTGACCTTTTTTCTGAAGCCCATCATGCCAAAATGTATAAAGCTGTTCTGGTGAAATGAGCAATGCAGATCTTCAGCTGATCTAGAGGCGTGTGTATATCTGCATTGCAACAGAGACAGTATGCAGATAAGCCAACATGCACACCTTGTGTGTTATTTACATAGCAGTATGTTAGGCAACTGCTGTCTGGTTGAGGAGTACAGAACCCTTCCAGGATAATATACATCGCAGACACTTGTACATCTAACAGAAACACCTGTAGATCTGCTCATTTATGCCGTTATCCAATCAGCCAATGATGTGGCAGCGTACAATGTGCAAATTCATTCAGATTACAATGTCAAGAGCTTGGGATTTTTATTTTATTTATTACACACAGCAGTCTGCACACAGAATGTACAGTTGTTCCTATTAAAGTGGTGAGTGTATTTTAAGTTTGTTTGTTAATGTTAATAAAAATGAATTAAAATAATTTAGTCTCAGACGTCAAAAATACAGCAGCAGCTCAGTGGTTAAGGTGTTAGGCTACTGATTGGAAGGTTGTGAGTTCAAATCCCAGGTTCACCAAGCTGCCACTGCTGAGCAATGTCCTTAACCCTCAATCGCTCAGTTGTATAAAATGAAGAAAAAAAGAAAAGAAAAGTAAAAGTCACTCTAGATAAGGGTTTAGCCTCCTGGTGGTCTAGTGGCAGGATCCCATGCTCTCACTGTTACAGCCCAGGTTCGATTCCCGGGCAGGGAGCTAACCCAGCCATGGAAGAGTTAACCCTCAGTGCCCAGATTAAATGGGGGGGTTGTGTTAGGAAGGGCATCCAGCATAAAACCTGTGCCAAATCGAAACATGCGTTTCGATTGTGTAAAATGTTCCACTGTGGCAACCCCAAACTGGGAGCAGCCGAAAGTACAACAACTCTAAATAAGGGTTTCTGTTATTATAAGGGTTAAGTTATGTTAAGATAAGGGTAAAGTTATTTTATTCATGGGTCACCCATAAAAATACAACTAAAATGATGCGTCCCATTGCAGGAACACTATAGCAAGGCACACCTGCAGCAAGCTTTCCACACAGGCCTTCCTTCCATCTTTTGCACTCCTGCACAGCAGGAACCTGCAGCAAAAAACTGATTTTCCCTCCAGTATAATTCTTTAATCTGTCTGCAAACCTGGCATCAATCCTATGTGGTGCTATATAGAGCACAAGGCCTCTGGAAAGTGCTGATGTGCAGCAATAAGTGAGCAAGACAGATGGGTTAGGATGCAGTTCCGCCTGTCAGAGTGGGCATGAAATGCATGTTCACACAGCTATATATTATTTCCCTTGACCAAGACCACTATTTAAAACTAATAACAGCGTTTGACTTAGTGCGTAGCTTGTGGTAGTTGGTTTGCAGAAGGCGGGGTTTATTTGCCAGCTCAAATAATTCAGGTTACATAACTGTTCCAATTGTGATCACTTTTAATATCTGATAGCACAGTTCTTGATGATTTAAAACGTTGAAGTATTTTCTTTTTTTTCACCAACTAAAAAGACTAAATGAATTTAGTTTCCTGCCTGCTAGTGAACATGTTTAAATTAAATACACGCATGTCTGAAGGCATCATTGTGAACATTACAACCCTATGTGGCTTATAGTATTGTATTATTTGACAAGACTCTTGATTCGAAATGGCCTTATATTAAACAATGTATTAGTGATCAAGCTGTATATTATGATGAACAACCTGCTTTATTATGCTTAATCAAGCCCACATACGGTTCTCTCTAAAGAAAAAAGTTCTGCTTGATTTCAACCAGAAATGCAACAAGGGTTTAAGAAATAAAAAATCTCCTAAGCAGTCGGTTTTGCATTAGCTTATTACACTAATTTACTGACTAGGGAGAAGCAACAAAACACACTTTACAATCATGCCGATTGGGAACTTCAAATACATTAGTGAACAATTCAAGCACTAGAGAGATCTATGTGACTTAAAAGTGCAACTACCTGTAATCTGTCCAATATAACAATTAAGAATCAGCAGAAAGCTGCCAGGAAAAACAAGAAAAGTGTGCTGTTCTGGCCAGCACTGCTTCTTCTGTGCATTGATATCATGCATGCTAAATTATGAACAGCAAAGGAGTGGCAGCAGAGGTAACAATGCAACACTGTAGAGAGAGAGAGTAGAGATTACATGCAGTCCATCGTCCTCTGCCTGGAGGAACAGAGGTTACAGCAGTATGATTCAGAGGATTGCAAACTCTCTGGAGAGTTGCAGCTGGACACAAAATGGGATGAGAACCAGTGGAGTAAAGAGCTTCACCATGTGACTACAGTGAGGCAATAATAATAACCAAATAACCCTAAAGCACATTAGTGATGCTGGTGCACCATTCAATACATAATTAAAGCACCAATTCAATACATAACTAACAATGCTTTAAAGGGTACATCTGCCCAAACTGTATAGTTTCAACTGTAGGCACATTCATACACAACATTATTGCTGTATTGTATTACTACTTTTAAGTATTTTTAAGTCAAAATCAAAGCTTGTACATCTCTACAAGCTGAGAATACTGTTTGGCTGAATCGGTCTTGCTGGCCCATTTTATGTAAGAGGGGGGGATTTCTGTCCCTCTGTGGGTGCTGACCTTTCAATTGTCCAAACACAGAAGCAGCTGCAGCCTCTGCTCTGGACAAACAGAGTGAGAAATACAGTCATTCTGTTTAACTGCATGTTTATGGATCATTACTCTTACTACTATTATTATTATTATTACTGTAAATCATATTACTGTTTAATATATTGTTCATATCTGTTAGCTAGATTTGTTAAGTTAATGGAATCATAACTTTAAGTAGCCAGTTATGGACGGCTATTAGACATCATACACTATATGGCCAAAAGCATGTGGACACCCGACACCTGGGTGAGGAGGCTTGGGGTGCAGTCAGCATTCCAGTTCATCCCGAAGGTCAGGGCTCGGTGCAGTTCTTATACTCCAACTTTGGCACAGTGTGTCTTAATAGAGCTCGCTTTGTGCAAGGGGCATTGTCATGCTGGTACAGGTTTGGCCCTCATGAAGGGGAATTGTAATGCTACCGTATACAAAGACTTCCTATACTATTGTGCACTTTCAGTTTGAGGAAGAACTACTAATGGCCATATAAAGGGTTTTTTTCCCCCGTTATATGTATTTGTAATTCCCATTCATTTGTGCACTTTAAAAGTAACGGGGAAATAAAAAAAAAAACCCCTACTGACCTTGACTTGTCTCTCCTTATCTCACAGACACACACACACACTTCTCTGCAGAGTACATCAACAAAGGTCAGCCTGACCCATCATTCTGACAGTGAAAATAATGACAGGCTGTTTAAATATACGTTTATTATCAAAGCGCAAGGTAAAATAAAGGTTCTTACTTGCACAAATAACCAGCAAAATATGTAGAACTTTATGTAAAACCATTGTTTTCGCCAAGATCTCAGCAACTGTGGTTGACTCTGGCTAACAAGTGACCTTTAAAAGAAAGTACCACTAAAAGCTATCATGTACAAATTACTTTTAGGTGGCTAGAAAAACCCTTCGTCCCTTCATACACATCTCTGAATAGCAATTCTCTGGTGTAACTAGGTCAGAATTTCACACCTCATTCTTTGCAAGAAATACTGTTGTATTTTTCCAAAAAAAAAAAAAAAGAGAGAGAGAGATAATACACTCTTTCCCTCAATTTCATTTGGGTTTTTCTGTCTTAAGCTGTATATAAGAGAAGGAAGGAAGAAAAAGGGAAACTTTTAACTTTTAACCTTTGTACACATACACACACACACAGATTCATCAAGCCTAGCCTTCTTCCTCCATTACTCTATGGTGTAGTAATGCTCACATGCCACTGTAGGAATTTTCAACAGTAGACAATGCCTTTTTCACCAATTTGTGCTATAGTAGCTCTTCTGTTGGCTTGGTCTAGCCTAGCTAGCCTTCGCTCCCCACACCTTGGCCCATGACCCTGCCACCAGTTCACTGTCTGTCCTTCCTTGGCCCACTTTTGGTAGGTACTAACCACTGTATACCAGAAACACCTCACAAGACCTGCTTCACCAAGTAATCTGGCAATCACTATTTAACCCTTGTCAAAGATCCTTATGCAAGCACATGAACTCCATTTTTTTATTTATATATTTGGCCATACTGGTTTGAATTGACAGAAAAGCTACAGTAACTCAGATAAATACTCAATTGCAATGACCTGAAAAGCATCTCAGAATACACAACACGTCAAACCTTAGGCAGGTGGAATTACAACAACAAATTCTGTCAGCCAAGAACAGAACATTAAGGGTGAAGTGGGCACAGGCTCGCCTTTAGTGTTTAGAGTTGAGGTTTTGAAACCTTGTGTGTTTGAGGAAGAGTACACAGCTGAGAATGTGAGAACTGGACAGAGGCCTTCACATGTTCTTTCAGTATTGATGAAGCAACAAATAAGCCTCAGAAGTTGGAAACTGAAACAGCCTAGTAACAAATATCGCAACTTTTTGAGCACACCTTAGTGACCATATTGTACTTGAAATGCCTTACATCACAACTGCTGATAAACTAGTTGAAAGACTATGTGCGCTCAACTCACTATCAGTGTATAATGCCCTGCTATAAATAATAATCTCTTATTTTCTTTTCTGAAACTATATTCTATGATCTTATACACCGATCAGGCATAACATTATGAGCATTGAGAGGTGAAGTGAATAACACTGATGATCTCATCATGACACCTGTTAGTGGGTGGGATATATTAGACAGCAAGTGAACATTGTGTCCTCAAAGTTGATGTGTTAGAAGCAGGAAAAATGGACAAGCATAAGGATTTGAGCGAGTTTGACAAGGGCCAAATTGTGATGGCTAGACGACTGGATCAGAGCATCTCCAAAACTGCAGCTCTTGTGGGGTGTTCCTGGTCTGCAGTGGTCAGTATCTATCAAAAGTGGTCCAAGGAAGGAACAGCGGTGAACCGGAGACAGGGTCATGGGACGGCCAAGGCTCACTGCTGCACATGGGGGGCAAAGGCAGGCCCGTGTGATCCGATCCAACAGGCGAGCTACTGTTACTCAAATTGCTGAAGAAGTTAATGCTGGTTCTGATAGAAAGTTGCCAGAATACACAGTGCATGACGGGTCAGCAAAAGAGGGACCAACACAATATTAGGCGGGTGGTCATAATGTTATGCCTGATCGGTGTATTCTCAATGAAAATATTCCATCATCAGGTGCCTTGATTTGAGATATGATATGTCAGGGATCATGATAAATAAATGAATTAGTAAATGAGGTCGTCTCCTGACTTTCTGATCATGCTTTAACTACTTTCCTTAAGGAAAAAAAAGTTGCCAATAAATCTCAGTTACATACATAACCAACAAACAAAATCATGAGTCTAATTGATTAGCTCAGGGTCCACAGTTACCCAACAACAAAGTTCTTACAACAAACTCGGAGGCACAATTGCAAAAGACCCACAGAAATCTAGTTCTAGGATAAGGATCAGCTGAACTGTTTGAGTCAACGTGGCTGTCCGGTCCACTATTGACCCATGTGGCACAGCAGCTCGGGTCTGATTTGACCCTGTTATTATACATCAACTCTTTAAATTCACTAAACACCAGTTGATTCTAAACCAAAACATCTATCTATCTGTCACTGCATAAAGGATGTGCACTCATTTCTTGTCAAGAAAAGACCTGCAGATGTGTTTCAGTTCACCTCATATTGATATTTTTAGCTTAAATGTCAAAAAAAAAGAGTCTTAGCAAACATGATACCAACACTGTTTCGAAGCATTATTATTATTATTATTATTATTATTATTATTATTATGTTAAGAATTTACCCTTAGGCCTAACTAGTTGCTTTGTTTTTGCCATGTTGTAGTGATTATCTCAGTGAATAAAATAAAGGCAGTACAGCACGCTGGGAATGTCAGCCCGGAGGCCATGACTGAGAGCCTAGCCTAGCAGAGCTAGCAAACTGCTTAGGATTGGATCAAGCAGCCATGGAACATCTGGCTGAACAAAACCGAGCTCCTAGACAATACAACAGTCCCTTCCTATCTGAAACTGGCATATTAGCTACAACAAATTGCCCACGTTATGCCTGGTTAATGCACATATTTAGTCCTTCCTGTATAACGGACGTGTAAATTAGCTGGTTTAGCAAAGAAATAACTCCACACTGCGGGTATCTACTGAAAGCATCTCCATGCCACCGAAATCCTGCTTGGTTTCTGACGCTTAACATTTAGCACAGTTGGCTAACGGCTCGGTGCAATGCCGTGCCAAGCTCCGTTCATTACTCACCGCATGTTCTCCACGTCCCGGCCGCCGCTTTTCACGATACAAATGGGAATGGCGATCATAGCCAACAGCATCATGTAAGCCACGTAGAAACATTTCTTGAAATAGAAAACGAACGTGGTGCTGGTCCAAAACAGGACCGGCACAACGAGCAGCGGCAGGAGCCACAAAACCTCCATACCGCTTCCTCACACACATATACACTCTCACTCTCACTCACTCACTCTCACACACACACACACCACTGAGCTCGTACTGCGTGTAATAGGCAAGAGATGAACCTGAGCGACGCCTACATTGAACTTCACATCGATAAAACACTTGAGCAACCACGACTACGTCAAAAATCGGGCGGAACGGAAAATGGCAAAGAGACGTGCACGATGAAGTCAAAAGTCAGGCTGTGTGTGTATATATACATATAACCGCGAGGTCCACAAGGAAATGTGGGCTTCTCAGACCGGAGAGCACGCGGCGAAAGGTTTTCTAGGCATTTCCGGGTTCTCGTTGTTTACGTTCCACGTCATAGCTTTATGTGTGCCTCAGAAAATGAAGCGGGATCTTTTCTTTCCGTTAAGCATCATTATGTGTTTATATGATGTCACTAGTCTGACGATGATCTTGAAGAAGATTAGACCAGGTCGTGTTTGAAATAGGCAGAAGGTTCCAGAATCATCGAGTCTTTATCTGGATGATGACACACTGTTTTACGATTATCGTTGGAAATTGATGTGTGCAGCTGTGGTGACGTGTGCAGGGTTGCTTCACCTCTGCTGGGTGTCTTTTATCGTCACTAGGCATAATAACTATTTGAATAATTAATATCTTTTTTTTTTTATGTCAATGTCATTATGGGGAAGTCTGTTTGGCACGACAGGAGAGCGAGTAGTTCGGGTTTCCTACACCAATGTCAGAAATCTGATCATGAAATTCAGAAAAGAACTAAATACAAAATATATATACATACAGATGAACAAATATAGTACATGCATACAAAAGCATTAGATACACCGATCAGGCATAACATTTTGAGCACTGAGAGGTGAAGTGAATAACACTATCTCCTCATCATGGCACCTGTTAGTGGGTGGGATATATTAGGCAGCAAGTGAACATTTTGTCCTCAAAGTTGATGTGTTAGAAGCAGAACTGCAGCTCTTGTGGGGTGTTCCTGGTCTGCAGTGGTCAGTATCTATCAAAAGTATCCTTTAAGTCCTGTAAAAGATCTGCTGTTAACATCTTGGTGCCAGATACTACAGCACACCTCATGGATCTAGTGGAGTCCATGCCTCAAAAGGTCAGGGCTGTTTTGGCAGTAAAAGGGGGAACAACACAATATTAGGCGAGTGGACATAATGTTATGGTTGATCACATAATTATAAATTATTATTCAAGAGTCTAAATGCACTTGAAATGCATGGCATTACTAATAACTGTTTGTTTGTTCAACTGCCTATGTGTAAGAGGTGCCAGTCAGTCCTTGAAGCTGGAATTAAACTGTTTTCTTGTGAAGAACTGGCACTTCTACTAGTAAGGGTAGAAAAGCTGAAAAATCTTCCATTCACATAAATAGATTTTGTACCTGGGGTTGTGATGATTTAGGCATGCTTCTGCAGTTTTGCTAATTTGATCCTTGGTGATTGAGCTGTGATAGGTAAAGTTAGTACATATTCAAGGACAATGAGAGATAGCTCAGGATAAGTGCAAAGAATAGCAAAAACTCCAATCTTCTTAATGTGAAATAAAACGAATAGTTATTTATTGTCACAATTTGTTTTTTTAGCTGCCCCAGTTCAGATAATCTTGTATAATCATGCCCGATATATGATGACAGGTTTCCAGTGTGTTCTGATTATTGGTCTGGGAGTGTGTTATATGCAGAACTTTACACTTCGTTGGATTTTTTTTTTTTTTTGTGATCTAGTTATTCTGGTTTACCCCACAGTGTTCTAGATAAGTGATAACCTATAGTTTCTTGGGCTAATCCACAAATAGGTTATTGCCAGTCAAAAAAAGAAACAGCCCAGGTAATGTACCTTCTGATGAAATATAGTAATAAAGCTGCAAATCTATGGAATCAGACATGGTCTTATGCCAAGGTCCAAAAGATAACAGATTACTGTTCTTTGGTAAATAGCATCAAAAGTCTGAAACAAGTTAGTTATTAAAGTGCATACCAAGCCAGGCATGTAGACTGTGGTAACAGTTTGTACTCTGATCACAATATTACAACAGAGCCTGACACTTGTCTCCTGCTATGGCTCTCCTTATCCTCTAGACCAATCAGATTCATCCTGATGCTCTACTTCTGCTTTGCTTTGCTTATGACTAACCTCCCAATGCTAAACATAAACTTACATGGACACCATGAAGAGTTTCAAAAAAGATCTAAGCACAGATCTAAACACCCATTCATCTAAGCACAGAGCTATGAATGTGATTATTGTAGCTTTTATTTAGATTTTATATTTGCATATTTGCTGTAGTAGATTCTTTAAACTGCAGTAATGTTTGGGGCAGTGGTGTCTCAAGTCGTTAAGGCTCTGGGTGTTTACTCGGAGGATCAGGGTTCAAGCCCCAGCACCACCAAGCTTCACTGTTGGGTAATTGAGCAAGGCTCTTAACTTAAGCTGCTCCAGGGGTGATGTATCTGACCCCAAATTCCTCAGCTGGGATAGAATTCCACTGTGTATGTATGTGAGGCGATCATAAAGGTTTCATGCCCTCAGTTCTAATGATGTTATGGGTTAGAACCAGAGAGAAATCTTAATTTAAAGGTATAGAATAGTAGTTTCTAGAATGTGCACAAAAGGAAGAAATAACATTGGAATATTTTTTATTTCATTTCATTGTCTGTACCGCTTATCTGATCTATCCTCGGGTCACGGGGAGCCTGTGCCTATCTCAGGCATCATCGGGCATCAAGGCAGGATACACCCTGGACGGAGTGCCAACCCATCGCAGGGCAACATTGGAAAATGTGTCTTATTATATTATTAGTAAAACTGTGCAACTGTTCATCTGAGATGCTTTTCTGCTCACCACAGTTGTACAGAGTTGTTTTATTGGTTATTTGATGTTAGAATTGACAGCAGATCCATGTCTGCAATTGCATCCCATGTGGACTCACATTTCACAGTGCTTAACCAAAGCCTTTTCCCCTATCTGAAGGGTAGTTACTATAAACAACTGTACACTGTTCACTCTAGTTCACTCTAGTGATTTGAATGTGGGTTGTTTAAGTCATATTCTTGTGTGTTGTGATGTCATAATTATACAAATACATCATTGTCATTGCCACCACATGCCATGTTCAAAGCCACTAAGATCTGATTTTTCTCCCATTCTAGTGTTTGATGTGAACAATTACTGAAGCTCCTGAAATATTATTTTATTCATTGCATAAATGTAATCTTTTGCAACAGTTACATTTGAAAAATCTACTGTGGGTTGAAAATAATAATTTGCTTTTTTGCTGCCACATATGGAATTGCAATGTATTGTGGCATGAGCAAATTGAATGCACATAAGACACACGCCATTTTTTGGCTCATAGTTGTTTGGGAAATGCCAGACCTTTTTCTCCTTGAAATGTACTTGTGGCTAAAAACCCTAGAGCAGAAAAGCACTTGATCCTGCACAAGGATGCTGATGCTGATGCAGCGAGCAGTGCTCATTTATATTTGAATTAACAAAATATGCTATAACTAAGGAGGCACTAGAAGAAATCACTGCAGTACTGCTTTGATTGTACAAAGTGGTTTATCTTCAAAGAAGTGTAGACATAAATGTATACAGCCCTTCTATTAGTCTTGTAAATCCTTAACAAAAGGAAGAATGCTGCATGTAAGAATGCTGTTCACTGTTTTCAGCTCAGCATTAAATACAAAACCCAGAATTCAACAGAAATTGGTCAAAGGTGAACTTGCTTGGCTTCACTGCCCCTGTCTGCAAATGCAGCCTTGGTTTCAGGACTGAACAACCACAGACTGGATTGCATGAATCACCTACAGCACCAAATATTTCCAGGACTGGCCACAAGTACTCCCTAGGGCTATGATCTCAGCCTATTGCTGTACACACTGATGACTGAAACAAAGCTAAAACTGCTTAATCCTACTTTTGGATGATACTACAGTAGTGAAACTCATCAGCAATAAGAGGTAGAGATGATGTCAGTTCAGTAATCTGGCTCTTAATGTTGGCATGATGATGATTTGATTATAGATTTTAGGAAAACTAAAACTTTTCAGGAATGCATAAGTTTTATGAATCTACACTATGTTGCCAAACGTTTTGGGACATCTGCCTTTACATACATATGAACTTTAATAACATCCCGTTCTTAATCCGTAGGATTTAATATGGAGTTGGGCTGTCCTTAGCAGTTATAACAGCGTCAACTCTTCTGGGAAGGCTTTCCACAAGGTTTAGGAGTGTGTTTATGGGAATTTTTGACCATTCCTCTAGAAGCGCATTTGTGAGGTCAGGCACGTTGGACGAGAAGGCCTGGCTCGCAGTCTCCGCTCTAATTCATCCCAAAGGTGCACTATCGGGTTGAGGTCTTTATGGACCAATGCAGTCAGGCAAGTACCATTCTCCTGGCAACCGCCAAACCCAGAGTCTGGATTACCAGACAGAGAAGCGTCTCCCCTGCTCTAGAGTCCAGTGGTGGCGTGCTTTACATCACTGCATCCAGTGCTTTGCATTGCACTTGGTGATGTAAGGCATGGATGCAGCTGCTTGGCCATCAAAACCCATTCCATGAAGCTCTCTATGCACTGCTCTTGAGCTAATCTGAAGGCCACACGAAGTTTGGAGGTCTGTAGCTATTGACTCTGCAGAAAGTTGGTGACTTCTGTGCACTGTGTGCCTCAGCTCTGTGATTTTACATGGCCTGGCACTTTGTGGCTGATGTGCTTTTGTTCCCAATTGCTTCCACTTTGTTATAATTCCACCAACAGTTGACTGTGGAATATTTACTAGTGAGGAATTGAATTCACTGAGCTCCTGAGAGCTAGAGACTTAGAGATAGTCCATGCTCACCACACAGAGATGTCATTAAGACTACAGTATGGACCTGCAGTGTATCAGACCACAAGACCCTAAGGTGGATGGTGAAAACAAGACAGAATAGCATAGGGGTCTCTCTGCCTCAGCTGCAGGACATTTATAACAAGTGCTGCCTCAGTAAAGCCACCAGAACTGTAGCAGACCCCTCACATTCTCTCACAAACTCTTCTCAGCCTATTATCTGGCAGAAGATGCTGAAATTATCCAGAACCTTTCCACCAGATTTATTAAAGATAGCTTTATTTCACAAGCTGCCAGGGCTTCAAACAACAAACTGCCTTGTCACTCTATCCTGTGGAAATATCATATCATATTCACATCATATCTTATTCATTATCATTCCATATTCATAGATCATGTGTTACTCAGAAATATCATTAACCTAACTAAACAGTATTACCTTTCATGCAACAACAACACAACAGACAACTTACTCAACACCCATAGAATATGAAGTTTGGACAATAACTTCTATTCTGTTAGTTGTATTGAATAGACACACTCTGCACACACTATTCCAGGCACCATGCTTTATGTTTTTATGCTTTATAGCATCACTAAAAGTTTAAACCCCTGATCCTTTCACTGGACTTATTGCTCATTTTGCCTTATCATAATTACAGTCTGGAGGTCTTTAACTCTAATATACACAAATGAACTCAGGAGCCAAACCCAAGGTAATAACAAGGAGCCCATCTTTAATTTCATAGATAGATTGATAGATTGATCCACAATGCTGAAAACCCTTTTGGGTACTTTGGACCAGTGATCTATTATGAACTTTTATTGCCACCTGTTGTTCAAAAGACAGACTGCACCATAATTTATGTTATTCAAGCAACAAATCAATTTATTCAATCAAAAATATTTACGTAGCACTTTAATAAGAATAGCACATGCACATCTGCTTGTTAAGGCAAATATCCAAAGCATAACATGATGCAGATACAGAGCAAGAGCTTTATTTACTGTTCACATGAAACATCAGAATGGGGAAAACCACTGCACCACTGCATTAGAGGTTTGAGCGTTTGAGAAACTGCTGATCTCCTGAGATTTTTTTTTTTTTAATAAAAAACAGAGAGTTCAGTCTAACAACAGAAGACCACTATAGACACTGGGTACAGCACGTCTGGAGAGCATAGTCCTCATTACTGAAGTGGTTGTGAGATTGAAGTGATGCATGATACAGACCACAAAACCATCCTCAGTTTTCCTAACCAGACACAATGGGCACTAGAGAATCAAACTAGAGTCAAAGTTCCAACAGGGACCATTTCTTTCCTTTCATACATGTATTGGTTTATTTTATTGTAAGTCTATCCTTATTCAAAGCGCAAAATCTTAATGAAAATTCAGCTTTCAGCATAGTTTACCTTGTTAAAGTGTTAGCAATCTTTCTCCAGCATTTTCATATAAGGTACACACTGTTAAATCACCACCAGGCTCCTGGAACCAAATGTGGTGAGATGGTTACTTGCTGATCCACTCTGCTCTTTGTTGAATCTGCTGTTTGTGATCACTGAGTACTTGGCCTTGGGAGGTTACAGTTGTTTGGAGGGTGTGCACTTTGGCTGAATCCATGGAAGCCTTCTGTAGTTTATTGGGACAAAGGCATAAAATCAAAATAGTCAGGAGTTAAAACCCTCAAAGAAATCACCAAAACAGGAATAGATTCAATTTACAGGAGATGGACAATGAAACTGAAACCAAATTGTTGGTGTTCAACTCACAGGTGCATCTCTGCCTAGGGCAATGTTGGCATACCACCACAAAGGACAAACCACATTCAACAGGAGTAACTGTCACTGCAAGAGAAAGTTGTGTGAAAGGGAGGATTGTATGCAAAAAAAAACATAAAACCACAGCTACCCATGCCAATGGCAAATGTCAGTTTCAGTGGTGCCAGAAGAGGAAATTGTGGGCTGTGGACAATGTGAAACATCTATTGCTCTATGATGAGTCCACCTTCATATCTGGAAGAGTTATGGTGTGGAGAAACTTCCAAGAAGCTTACAACCCAGACTTGTGTGCACCCAGACTTAAGAAAGGGGGTGGACCAGTGAAGGGTAGGGCTGCAATATCATAACATTTCCTAGGCCCACTATTTTTCCACTACCAAGGAATACCGAACCATTCTGGAGGACCATGTGTTCCCAATGGTTCTAACATTGTACCCTGAAGGGTGTGCAATGTATCAGGATGCTACAGCACCAATACACACAGCAAGGCTGGTGACAGAATGGAAGTAAATCTGAACATCTCCCTTAGCCTGCACAGTCACCAGATCTGTATATTACTAAGCCATTTTGGAGTGAGTTAGCAAATGTTTTCCTTCTTTTCCACTGTGCAGGACTTGTCAATGCCAAGAAGAAATGATGCTGTATTGGCTATAAAAAATGTTAAACATGATCATTTTTATTCTATGTTTCTATATTTCTGTATAGCTGTTTTGATACAATGTCCATTGTTAAAAGCGCTATACAAATAAATTGAACTGAATTGAAAAAGAAGCGCTAATTCATAGTAATAAATTATTGTTTTAAAACCTGGTGTTTCAATTTCATTGTACAACCCATATACAGTCAAAGAACAATGTTGATATACTGGGCAGGTATCTCAAAAATAGCAAATAAATAGGAAAATAATGTTGGTTCAAAAAGGCAAGGCAAATCAAGAGAAGAAAAGGTAAGGTCAATCACAGAGAACTGATCCAGAAAATATGGCTAAGAACCTACAACAGTGCAGCCAAATGGAAGGCTTTGAACTAGAGTTCAAGTTCATTTCCTTGATATAACATGAAATAGTAGGTATAGACAAACAAAATATTAAGCAGGTGGTCATGATGTTATGCCTGGTCTGTGTAGAGCCATGTAAAAATTGTTTACAGCCTAATTTTAGTGTGACCTGCTTTTAATTTAGGTTCAATACACATTGATTTAACCTGATTAAGGTCACAGTGGACCTGGAACTTGGCACATATGTGAAGGATACACCCTGGATAGTACATTACAGACCACAATGCAATTGCACATACTCCTTCATACCTCTGCTATGTAACGTAGTTAGTGCAGCTTTTGAGATGAAATAGTAAATATAGTCAGAGTTAGTTAGACAGACATTTATGAGCTACCACAAAAGCCAGCTGTACATATTGCACTTGCAGAATAGTCTACTGTCATACTTTGAGATGTGTCAACCACTGAGTGTCTGGCAGGTTGCCTCCAGATCCTTTTCCAGTTCCAACATTTTCTCTTGATATTGATTTGAAACATTCAAAAGTTGAATAGAGACTAGAAATATGACATTTTTAGAAAAACTGGCTTCTCTCATTATTTTCATAGTTTCAAGACTTTCCCAAGTGACCAAGTGTGCAGCTGCATGTGCAGATGATGTTCAAGTTACAAAACATCACAGACTGGAAAAAAAAGATCCTACACTTGAATGGAGGGAAGAACAGCATTAAGTTCAAGATTGGCAATTACAGACCAACCACAGATGAGCAGGATGTCTGAAAATGTCTGTCAAACCTGGACAAGACACAGGAACTGGGCAACAGCAAAGCTATCCACTACCCTGTTGTGCTGAGTTGATTTAATACTATGGGAGTAAGCGCACACCTGGTCGCGTGGATCACAGACTACCTGACAGTCAGACCTCAGTACGTGAGACTGGGGGATTGCAGGTCTGATACTGTGGTCAGCAGTATGGGAGCACCACAAGGGACTGCTCTCTCTGGTCCTGTTCACCGTGTACATGTCGGACTTTCAGTATAACTCAGAGTTCTGCCATGTGCAAAAGTTGGCGGACGACACTGCTATCGTGGGCTGTATCAGGAAGGGACAGGAGGAGGAGTACAGAAAACTGATACGGGACTTCGTTCATGGTGTGACTTTAACCATCTGCACCTCAACACCACAAAGACCAGGGAGATGGTGGTGGACTTCAGGAGGCCCAGGCCTCAACCTGAGCCTGTGACTATCAACGGTGACTGTGTGGAATTTGTCAAGACCTACAAATACCTTGGAGTACAGCTGGATAATAAAATGGACTGGACTGTCAACACAGACGCTCTGTGCAGGAAAGGACAGAGCCGGCTGTACTTCCTAAGAAGGCTGGCATCCTTTAACATCTGCAAAAAGCTGCTGCAGATGTTCTATCAGACTGTTGTGGCGAGTGCCCTCTTCTATGCAGCAGTGTGTTGGGAAGGACGCCTTACGTCTGGACAAGCTGGTGAGGAAGGTGGGCTCGATTGTAGGCTCAGAACTGGACAGCCTGACATCAGTGGCAGAGAGGAGGGTGCTGAGCAGGCTCCTGTCCATCATGGACAACCCATTTCATCCACTGTACAGCATCATCTCCAGACAGAGGAGCAGCTTCAGTGACAGGTTGCGGTCATTACCCTGCTCCACTGACAGACAGAGTAGGTTGTTCCTCCCCCATGCCATGCGACTCTTTAATTCCACTGGGGGTGGGAAAAGTCAGTGCTGACTCTACTCTCTGTCCTGGACTGTATAATAAACTACACACTACGCACAGTACACTCCAGTTTGCACAGAACTCTTCAATACACTGAGATTTGCACAGGACTCAAACACATGCAGTTTGCACATCACCTCACTAGGTCTGTATCTTTAAACTCTTGTTTTTTTGCACATCTTATCACTTATCTTGTATTCCTCAAATCTCTGTATTTATTCCTTAAATCTCTGTATTTAGTATTTTTTTTTTTGCTATATTTTGTTAAATTGTGTAATATTTTGTTATTTGTTATATATTTTTTGTAATATTTTTGTTCCCTTAAATTTGGGTATTTTAGTATTTTTTGTTATATTCCTTCTTATTTTTTCTATTACCTGGGCTTGTGGATACTGCTGGAAGCTGTAAATTTCCCTTTGGGATGAATAAAGTAAATCTATCTATCTATCTACTACTCAATGCCAACATATTGCTGTTTTTTTCAGTGTAGCTCTTCCAAACAAATAAATTTTGATTATGTTTCCATCTATCTAGATTTTGGACTGTCAGTTGATTGTTCAAATATCATCTGTTGTACTGCCATCTGAATGTTTTTTGTTATTTACGAAACTTTACCATTATTGGGAAACACACCACAGGTTAGGAAAGTTTTGTAATTCTGAGATAGTTTTGCCTGATGTGCAGATAAAGGCTGTCTTTATTTGTCACATAAACGTTACTGCACACTAAAATTCTTTCTTCACATATCCCATCCTTGGGGGTTGGGGTCAGAGCACAGGGTCAGCCATGATGCAGCGCCCCTGGACCAGGGTGGGTTGGGGCCCTTGCTCAAGGGGCCAACAGTGGCAGCTTGGTAGTGCTGGGGCTTGAACCCCGAGCTTCCGGGTCAATGGCCCAGAGTCTTAACCACTTGAGCTACCACTGCCCCAATTTAATTGCATTTTCAGCAGGATGTATGTGATGAGATAGACCTTTGGGATACTTCACTGTATTTACTTTGCACAAAAGATACTGTTGTCTACCAAGCACAGCATGATGATGTAAATAACTTCTGCAGTCTTGCAGATTATTTTCTGATAACTATCACTTTGATCTTCACTGTTTACCTCAGATACACTACTCACAAAAAGTTAAGGATATTCGGCTTTCCGGCGAAATTTCCTTTACAGGTGAACTTAATTTGACCTTCTCTACACTTCTGAATGCACCTGTTAAACTGTTTAGTGGTTCAATACTTTTTGCATAACTTGCTGTTCTCTAACAAGGTGCTTAATGGCAAAATTCATAACTGGTATTTGATCCATGAATCGACCAATAAATTTTCTGGTTCAATTAGAATTGGTATTTAAACAGTCCTCTTCATCATGCTGTTCACATTTTGACATCATGAGATCAAGATGACACCTAACAATTGATCAACAGTACCTCGCCATTGCGAGGCTTCAAACAGGATGTTCTCAGAGGGAAGTGGCCACTGAGCTAAGAGTTTCATCAGCAGGTTGCGACAGAGATACAGAGAGACTGGAAGAGTTACAGAAAGGCATAGAAGTGGACGTCCTTTGGCCACATCCCATGTTGATGACCGCTTCATTGTGAACAGTGCCCTGTGGAACCGGATGATGAATGCCACTCAACTCCAGGCACATTTAAGGGAGGTGAGAGGCACCCAAGTGTCACGTCAGACCATTCCAAACTGTTAACATCAGCATGGTCTGCGTGCTAGATGACCTACAAGGGTACCTGACCACACCACCAGGCACAGGCATCATCATCTTGCATGGACCAGGGAGCATTTATGCTGGACGAGGGACCAGTGGACCTCAGTACTGTTCTCTGATGAAAGTCGATTCATGTTGAGCAGAAATGATGGCCGCCAACGATGTTGGAGATGCCAAGGAGAGCTCTATGCATCAGCCACTGTTGTGGTGGTGTTACAGTCGGGGCAGGTGTGTCTACTCAATACAGAACTGCCCTACATCTTGGGAATGGTACAGTGACAAGCCTATACTACCTGAATAACATCATTAATCCAGTCATTGTGCCCCTGCATGAACAACACAGGCCTAATTTCATCTTCATGGACGACAATGCTCCAGCTCATCGAGGTCGCATCATTAGGGAACGGCTGCTGGAGACTGGGGTACCTCAAATGGAGTGGCCTGCACTTTCTCCAGACCTGAATCCCATAGAAAACCTATGGGATCAGCTGAGTCGCCGTGTAGAGGCTCGTAACCCTGCACCCCAGAACCTCAATGACCTGAGGGCCGCCCTTCAAGAAGAGTGGAATGCCATGCCTCAGCAGACAATAAGTCGACTCATGAACAGCATGAGACGTCGTTGTCAAGCTGTAATTGATGATCAAGAGCACATGACAAATTATTGAGACATTGACATTTTTTGTTGTGGTATACCCACCACTGTTGTTGCCCACCATCTTTATACCCACCATCTTTTGTTTCAATAAATTGTTTGAGATGCTTCTACTTAAATGCCCTACTTTCATGATATAATATCACTGTAGCATGAACTTTTTACATTTTCCATAAATTTCACACAAAAGCCAAATATCCTTAACTTTTTGTGAGTAGTGTATATCCCAAAGGACTTTTGAATTTGTCCAAAAAATGTTTAATCTGATTGGAGGATGGGTTACAGAGACGAAAGAATGAATTGATGATCAAGACAACGATAACTTCCCTTGTTGTTTTTCATTATTATCTATCTTGGTTAGATGGTTAATGTATTGTAGACTTTCAGTTTAAACACTTTTGAAGGACCTGCCATTTTTCTATGTTTGTGGGCATTTTCCTATGTCATGTTCCTACTACATAATGTTGTCACCCCTTTATCAAGTTATTGTTATAGATAGGCTCTGTTTGTGAACACCAAAACAATTTAATGTAAATTTCGAAAATAGACAGAAAAGTACATTTTCTGTTATTTGTTAGATGGCTAAGGCGATTGTGTCCTGAAAATAAGGATGAGCATTATGATCATATAGTACCTATCATGACCAATTATGTCACACGTAGTCTTCCGAGATATCCTATTGTGATTTTTTCATTCATAATAAATGACCAACTATGGAAGCAGCCGATTTATATAAATTTTGTAAATGTATTTAATTTCAATTAGAAATTAACTTAAATTAAAAAAAAGGTAATAGAAAAATTGTAATGTGTGAGTTACTAAAACTTTATAAAAACGTTATTTATTAACTTTATTAAACTTTACTTTATACATTGGTGTAATTTTGAATATATAATATTCATATATAATTCAATATTATATATATTTTGGGGACATAATCTGGGGATATAAGTCTTTGTTTTTAGTTCTGATTGCTTTGACTATTTAATTACACTGAATTTATTGTTAATTAAAATAAACACATTGTGTTTTGTTAGTTAAAATACTGAAAACTGTTTCAATTAAATAATTTTGAGTAATTATAAACATTTTATAGTAATTATATACTAAATAAACACACTAATAAAATAGGTCTGTAGTCAATGCTGAATCTGCATGGTGTGACCAAACACGTACATAATCAAATTTTCACACCAGTCCTAAAAGTAGGCAAAGTTGAAACAAATCAGAAAAAAAAAGAAAAAAATATATATATAAATATAATTTAGATTTAGTAATTTATTTGTTTAGGAAAATGGGCCAATATTACATATCTGTGAGTGGCAAAAATATGTTAAGCTCTAGGATTAGCCATTCATACAAAGGCCAAATTAGAGTCCATCAATCAATTGATGGAACCATTTCAATCAATGGGATGACAATCAGGGGTCAATGAGTGAGTCAGTCTACCAAGGAATGATTACAGAAGGACAAAGTTACTGTTTTGGAATGGCCAAGTTACAGTGCTGACCTTAATCCAATAGAAATGCTGTGAAAGGACCTGAAGCAAGCAGTTCATGTGAGGACAACCCACCAACATCCCAGTGTTGAATCTGTTCTGTACTGAGGAATGGGAAAAATATCTCTCCAAGCTGTTGTGCAGGACTGACCTACAGTTACCGGAAACTCTTCCTTGCACTTATTGCTGCACAAGAAATACTGCAAGCAAAGGTTCACATACTCTCATCACTCACAGATTTGTAATACTGGATACTCATTAATAATACTAATACTAAATGAATACTCATAAGTAATACTAATACTCATTTTTCTCAATAAAGGAATAGAGTAGAAGAATATTTTTGTTAGACTTGTATGATTGGGTTCAACTTGTGTGGAAAAATCTGATGAACTAATATCTAATGATCTAATTTCACTGGTTTTGGGTCATATTTATGCAGTTCTCAGGGGTTCATAAACTTTTCTAGCATCACTGTAATTGTCTTAATTGTGTAATTATTTTAGTTCACAGTGCAATTATTCCCTTTGATTTAACTAGGTTTTTAACATCCAAATTTGGATGAATTACTTTGCTTTTTTATTTCCTATCTTGGGATTTCAAAAGGAAGAAATGAGACCCAAATTTGAAACATCTAATTCTTTCCAGCTTGGACATGGCAAAAAAAAAAAATAGATGTAAGGTGCCTGAGTGAATGTGGCTTAAGGTTCCAGCCCTACCTCCCAAAAAACAGTTCCTTTAAGAGGTTGTTTTTCTTTGGGCGGTCTAACACCCCCCCCCCTCTCTGCATACATCAGCCTCCCCTTTAAAACCCTGTCGAATCACAACGAGGGAGAAAGAGAAACGCCGTTCGGCCATTCGTTTGTGTGCACGAGGGCAGGAGATCCAGTCCAGGCCTCGCGCAGACTATTTCTCAAGCAACTGACATTAAAAATAGAAGCTCGGAGCGCGGACGCTTCAGGAGACATGAGCGGTGCGAGTCTGCGCTCTGCATCGATGCGGCACTATAATGGACACGTTCTTAATATTTAGGCAAGGCCATTGTTTCATTCATCAAAGGAAGCTCGCGCCGATAAAAAACGTCGGACACTTCCATTGGAGTGTTTGTTGAACCTCTTCTCTCAGTCCCCTTCCTTGGCCATTGTAAGTCCGCTTGTTTTAAAGGAGGCGAACGCAATGTCCGGTCGCAGCATTTCGTATGGTGGTGAGAGGACGTGAGCGGCTCGCGGAGACCGTCGGGAGGATGCCACGCGCTTTGCGGAGGCTCGTGCATCTCGTGCTGCTGTGCCCGCTTCCCAAGGGCCTGCAGGTAGAGCCTGCCTTTCTCACCTTATTGTTTTCCTTCCCCCTGTCTCCTGTGGGCATGGTGAATATGACTGCACTGCATCTGGACATTTCCATTTCTTATACAATTACGCAATTAAACATCTGTTTTTCTCAGGAAGGTTAAAGGACGATTTCTGGGCTGTCAATTAGCAGCAGCAGCAATTGCATTATTATTATTATTATTATTATTATTATTATTATTATTATTATTATTATTATCAGCATGACTGATCCCATATTCACGTTTGTTATTTATTTATTGCCACATAATTTGAAGACTTTTGTAGAGCCGGTGAAACAATCACGGCACATTACTGTTGCTGTTTATGTTTACATAAACATATTAAACATAAAAATACATAACATTTAATAAAGGGTCTTTAGGGAAACTATATAATGATAAATATAGGAATATATCATTACATTATTATTACTATCTATTGTTATATTGACATTGTCATATTGCATACAACTCTTATAATTTAATCAGCTCTCACAATATTATTATTATTGTTATTATTATTATTAATATTATTATTATTATTATTATTATTATTATTATTATTATTATTAACAGGAATGACTGATCCCAAATTCACGATTGATATTTAAAAATACTTAAAAAAATCATTTGAAGACTTTTGAAGATATTTAGGTTTTGTTAACGATAAAAGTGGCAGTACAGTACATACTTTTTACTTTTTATGTTTACATAAACTATTTAATAAAGGGTGTTAAAGAAATTATATACCTGATAAAAACATCTACACAAGTATTACCAGGTGATACCAAGAGTAATTTATCATTATATTATTAGTAGTAGTATTTATTGTTATATTAATATTGTCATATTGCATATAACTCATATAAATTTAATCAGCTCTCACAATATTATTATTATTATTATTATTATTATTATTATTAACAACAACAATAATAATAATAAATTATTATTATAATAATTACAACAATAATATACAACAATAATAATGGAAAGAAGTTAGTCAAAGCACTTCTGATCAGGAACAACACAAAAACAATCCAATGAGGATATGTCTGTAGTGGTGTGAGTGAGACTTTGAGAAATTTGGAATATATCAAATTACTTTTGGCTAATGACCCAATTAACAGCTGTTGGGTTAGGATGGGGTTGAACTTGAAGGCAAACAATCTAGTTTGAAAGACATAACTAAAAGGGAAACCAAATTATTTAACAAGGTGTTATACAGGTAGGAAATGCAAATGTGGAATAATTCACCCTGGTAACTAATAATTTAATATGAAAATATCCCTATTTCTGTAACATTGCGAGTGCCTGCTTAGGCAAATCCGCAGTTACTGGCGTGCCTCTTTATAGTGCTCAGCCCAGCACAGACAATTAGGGCTGATGCACGGCACCTGTGCACGCTGTTATATAAGCCTCAGGTTTTCACTCACTCGGCGTGCGGACATAGAATCTGCGCCAGGTATCGGAGGCAATAGGCGCCGAGAGGTAATTTGGTAATTAGAGTTACACTCCTCTAAAGTCGTTGCTAGCGATATTTAATAATCTAAAGAACAGGGAAGTCCAGTGTGGCGTTGAACCTCCTTGGTTTGCGTCCCGCTTCGGACAGTTTCTTAGGTTTGTATTTTTGTTTGCCTATTTCTGCTCATTATTCTGCCCGGCTCCCTGATCGAATTTTCCATCTGCTTTCATCCATTTGGGTAACGGGTCTAGCTCAGTGCTCACCCCCTCACTTAGTGCTGAGCCCTTCTTCCCCGTAACAGTATGTCCGCACCAGAACGTGAATCAGCCGGCCTGGATAGGGCAGGTTGTGGCAGGTCAAGCCACAACTCTTGGCAAACATGAGCAGGCCCTGACTGCTTTATTTAATGAGATCCAGGAGGCCCTGTCCTTAGGCTTTATCCGCCCATCTACCTCACCAGCAGGTGCAGGTTTCTTCTTCGTCAAGAAGAAAGATGGGGGCCTGCGTCCCTGCATTGATTACCGTGGCTTAAATGCCATCACTCAGAAGGACAGGTACCCTCTGCCCTTGATGAACTCTGCGTTTGACCGCCTTCAACAGGCCAAGGTTTTTACAAAACTAGACCTGCGTAGTGCCTATAATCTTATTCGCATCAGGGCAGGGGATGAATGGAAGACCGCATTCATTACACCCTCAGGGCATTATGAATACCTTGTTATGCCTTTTGGCCTAATGAATGCCCCGGCGGTCTTCCAACGCTTCATAAATGAGGCACTGTGTGAGACCTTGAACCACTATGCATTCGTCTACTTAGTTGATATCCTGATCTTCAGTAATTCCCTGAAAGAGCATGTGGTTCATGTTCGCCGGGTTTTACAACTTCTCCTTCAAAACAGTCTGTACGTCAAACTCGACAAGTCACAATTCCATGTTGCCACCATTTCCTTCTTAGGGTTTGTCATATCACAAAAGGGGTTGAGTATGGACCCAGCTAGAATCCGGGCCGTCAAAGATTGGCCACAACCTACCTCCCTCCGTGCAGTCCAGCGATTCCTAGGGTTTACTAACTTCTTCCGCCGCTTTGTGAAGAATTTTAGTACCCTGGCTAGCCCACTGTGTGCCCTGACCAAGAGGTCTCAGGGCAAATTTGTCTGGACGGACGAAGCACAGCAGGCATTCAGGCTCTTAAAGGACAAGCTGATCTCAGCCCCTGTCCTTGGATGCCTGACCCCGGGTCCCAATTTATAGTCGAGGTGGATGCCTCCAACATTGGGGTGGGAGCAGTTCTGTCCCAACGCTCAGGCCCAAAAGGGGAATTGCATCCATGCGCGTACTTCTCCCACCGGCTGACCGCCCCTGAGAGAAACTATGATGTGGGTGATCGTAAGCTCCTGGCTGTAAAATTGGCCTTGGAGGAATGGAGACACTGGCTAGAGGGGGCCAGCCATCCCTCACCCTCACTGATCATAAAAACCTGACATGCATCCAACAGGCCAAGCGCCTGAATCCGCGACAGGCCAGATGGTCTTTGTTCTTTGCCCGCTTTGACTTCATATTGTCTTTTAAACCGGGGTCGAAGAATCTTAAGCCAGACGCGCTTTCACGCCAGTGGGATCCTCCATCACCTGACCCTGTTCCCCAGCCCATAGTTCCAGCATATAAGATAGTGGCACCTTTACGTTGGGGCTTGGAGGAGGTGGTCCGCCGGGCACTCCAGCGGGAGCCAGATCCAGGAGGAGGTCCACCAGGAAGGCTTTATGTTCCTCAGTCTGCCCGACCGCAGGTTCTCACCTGGGGTCATTCCTCTCCCTTTGCAGGGCACCCGGGGGCAGTCCGGACTCTGGAGTTCCTACGGCGTAGGTTCTGGTGGCCTGCTATGGACAGGGATGTCCGGGCCTATGTGGCAGCCTGCCAAACTTGTGCTCGTAATAAGGAGCCTCGGGCCCGCCCACAGGGCCTGCTTCACCCTCTCCCCATACCATCTCGGCCTTGGTCCCACCTTTCATTAGACTTTGTCACCGGCCTGCCGGTATCTCAAGGGATGACAGTCATCCTTGTGGTGGTGGACCGATTCTCGAAGGCTGGTAAATTTATCCCCCTCCCCAAACTTCCCTCAGCCAAAGAGACCGCAGAGCTCATCCTGCAGCATGTTGTCAGGATCCACGGCTTCCCCACCGACCTGGTCTCAGACCGTGGTCCCCAGTTCGCCAGCCGCTTTTGGAAAGCCTTTTGCCATTTGGTGGGTGCCACAGCTAGCCTGTCATCAGGGTTTCATCCCGAATCGAACGGTCAAACAGAGAGGGTAAATCAGGACCTGGAACGGTCCCTCCGGTGCTTTGCCTCCCCCAGTCCATCCACCTGGGCTAAACACCTAATGTGGGTAGAGTATGCCCATAACACACTCTGGCACTCGGCCTTGGGCATGTCCCCTTTTGAGTGCCAATTTGGCTATCCTCCACCCATGTTTGCTGAGCAGGAGGAGGAACTTGGGGTCCCGGCAGCGGAACAACTGTGTCGCAGGGTCTGGCAGAAGGCCAGGGCGGCACTGCAAGCGGCTGTCCGGAAAAGTGCCCGTGCGGCCAATCGCAAAAGACGTATGGCTCCCACATTCCATCCTGGCCAGCGGGTCTGGCTGGCGACTAAAGATCGGCCACTGCGGGTGGGGTCCAGGAAATTGGCCCCTCGCTATATCGGTTCATTTAAGGTCCTAAGGTGGATAAACCCAGTGGCCTACCGCCTCGAGCTTCCTTGCTCCATGAGAATTAATCCAACTTTTCACGTGTCTAGGCTGAAGCCGGTTCTCTGTAGTTCCCTAGCACCTAGCACTGAGCCAGCCCCCCCACCACCGCGTATCATTGATGGATCCCCTGCCTTTACGGTTTGGCGAATTTTGGACTCCCAAAATTTTGGACTTTGAATCCCGTCGCCATTGCCGGGGCATACAGTATTTGGTGGACTGGGAGGGGTATGGTCCAGAGGAGCGCTCATGGGTACCAGCTCGCCACATCCTAGACCCTGACCCTAACGTCAGGGGCCGTTCCTCGGGGTGGGGGTACTGTAACGTCGCGAGTGCCTGCTTAGGCAAATCTGCGGTTACTGGCGTGCCTCTTTATAGTGCTCAGCCCAGCACAGACAATTAGGGCTGATGCACGGCACCTGTGCACGCTGTTATATAAGCCTCAGGTTTTCACTCACTCGGCATGCGGACATAGAATCTGCGCTAGGTATCGGAGGCAATAGGCGCCGAGAGGTAATTTGGTAATTAGAGTTACACTCCTCTAAAGTTGTTGCTAGCGATATTTAATAATCTAAAGAACATATAGAAAGTTATTTACTGTTGTGGCAGGCTGAGAATCAGCCCACTGCCACTTCCTATTTATCAAGCCAGACCCCTACTCGGTGAGGGAACTGCTTAAACGGCCAAAGCTTGCCGTGACAAGCAGGCTCTCCCCCTCGCCTTGTGGCGTCTGTGTGCACTGTCTGACGCCTTCCCAACCCACTTTTATTACACCAATCCAATACACCAATATGGCCTGATAGCGTAGTGGGTAGCACGTTGGGAAGTCCAGTGTGGCGTTGAACCTCCTTGGTTTGCGTCCCACTTCGGACAGTTTCTTAGGTTTGTATTTTTGTTTGCCTATTTCTGCTCATTATTCTGCCCGGCTCCCTGATCGAATTTTCCATCTGCTTTCATCCATTTGGGTAACGGGTCTAGCTCAGTGCTCACCCCCTCACTTAGTGCTGAGCCCTTCTTCCCCGTAACAATTTCACATACATCCATAACTGTCTGGATTTTTAGAATTTACAGTTTCTGTGCAGAAGATTCAGGATACCTATGTACATAATTTAATGGAGCGTATTGGTCTATATATGTTTTTATGCAGTGTTATTATTATATTATGCATTATATTATCTTATGTATAGATAGACAAAATATCTACCTAAAGGCAGATGGCACACAATATCCTTTCCACTCCAAACATTTTCATACCGTTTAACTCCAACATTTTAAACCAGCAGTATATTTGTCACATGCTTCAAAGTTTTTTTAACTCGTCTTGGATATATTGGTGTAATTCATTCACTCTGTGTGTGTCAACCTGTGTTTAGGGTTGTCCTTTTGTTACTCGAGAAGAAGGCGTTGAAACATTTGTCCTCAAAATGAAATCTGTTTTCTGTGAATTTCTCAATCACTGTCTTTTTCCTGTTTCTTTCTTGAAATTTGTGCAGTCCCGTATGCCTGCAGTGAAGGTGAAGTACCTGATGGTGGCATGGTTGGGTGTATTGGTGACCAGCTGGGTTGTCTACATACAATACTCCTCCTACTCTGAGCTATGCAGGGGCCATGTCTGCACTATGCTCATTGTAAGCTACTGCACCACAGCTCCCAGAATATTAAGCTATCAAACAAAATGGTTTATCTTACAAAATACAGTAATATAATAATATATAGGTATATATATATAGCTACAGTAGGGCTGCACGATTATGACAAAAATCATAATTGTCGATTATTACCTTGAAATTGTAATTGCGATTGTTAATTACGATTATCACAATTTACATTAAATGGTGTTTTGAATAGCTTTATACCATTGTTTGAAGCAACTGCATGCCATATAAATATTTTTTTATCTGGTGACTTTTCTATCCTATTTCTTTGAGGGTGGAATCATCAGAGACTTCTGAGTATCTGTATCTCTGAGACTTGATGGTCAATTACCATAATAGTATTTCTAGTGCTGACAATTCCTTTATCAATTGACAGAACAGCCAAAGATGGAGTCTGTTCTGGCCCATTGTTCACCTAAGTCATGTATGTATTTTTAATTAAATACTACATTAGGTGAATAATGCAGTGTTTGGACTGTAATGTTGTAGTGCTTTAACAGTTTATATTTTATTTAGATCTATCTTTAGGCTTATTTAATTTAAGGCTTTTGTACATCTTGGGTAGGGAATAATATTCAAAAGGGTCCTATATGTCAGGGGTTTTCAGAATCAAAGACAGTGGGCCTTGATAAGGATACGCCTACAGACTGTTAGGCCAATTAAAAGTCTTTATTCGCCCCTCACAGTGTAACATGCAATAAACACCCCTTAAGCACGCAGAATAATGTAAATAGATTTTTTTTGTAATCGCAGCTTTGAACCGTGGCACCTGTAATCGTAATCGCGATTAGAAAATCGATTAATTGTGCAGCCCTAATATACAGTAATACATTACCATATGTGGATTCTTTCATGCTGTGTTTCAGTTGGTTTTTAGTGGTTTCATTTAACATTAACCAGACTGAATATGGACCAGGAAACTTAAACAAGACTGCTGCATTGAGAAGATCTCATAATTAAAGAGAGGCTATGTCAAGACTCTGGGTCTCAGATTGCACTTTAACTTGTCAATAAATGCTAGTGCTTAACCTTTCAAGATTTTTGCAGTACAAGTACAAGACAAGAGCCAGGTGAGAGCCAGGCAAAAAAGTTATTATGATGAATCTTCATAACATTATTCATATTTTTCACCATACAGAATTTTGTAATGCCGTCATTGTTTTTAAAGAATATCCTCCTAAATAATGCAGACTGAACAAAGCAAAAGTTTCTTTAGTGTTTAAAATACTTCAATATTTATGAGCTGTGCATAATAAATATCTTCAGCTTCATCTAGTTAAAGCTCTAGTGTGCTGACCAGACTGATGCTTTGGTCACCCAGAAAGTGACTTGGCTAAAAAGTGATAGCGGACGACATAAAAACATATGGCTAGCTAGTTAGTCACAAAAGTGGGGGAGGTGGTAGCTCAAGTGGTTAAGGCCCTTGGTCAGAGTTCAAGCCCCAGCACCGTCAAGCTACCACTGCTGGGCCCTTCAGCAAGGCCCCCAACCCCCACACTGCTCCAGGAGTGCTGCTTCATGGCTGACCCTGCGCTCTGACCCCAACCCCAAGTATGGGATAATGCGAAGAAAGAATTTCACTGTGCAGTAATGTTTAGGTGACAAATAAAGGCTACTTAACTCAAGTGTATTAACAGACAGATTATATCAAGTCCAGGAAACAGGACAGTAGAAACTAGAATCAGAGTTTTAGAGTGAATATATGTGAATATGTTTGTAATACTTTTTACACAGGAACTCACATAGATATTGCATTGTGTGTATTCATATAGCTTTATATTTAACATTTACATACACTTTCACTTTACATTACACATAATTACATATATGCACTTTATTCACAAGTTATTTATTTTGTCTATTTATTTTTCCACTGTACAGCTAATTATTTCATGTTCTGCTTTATTTTGCACAACTATTTCCACTTCATCTTATTTTATCTCACTATTATTTTTATTTTATTATGTTCTCATTTGATTTCATTGTATTCAGTTTATTTTTTTTAAAATTCTCCCTTTTTTGATCCAATTCTCTTTGGTTTTTTTTTTTTTTTATAAGCAGACAGCCATAAAAAGCATTTCACTGCCTGTCCTACCGTCTATGATTTTGCATGTAAAATTTGATTTTGTATTATAATCTGAAAATTTTGTCATGTGTGTTTGTGTGTGCATCAGTGCGAGCACTACCGTAAGGGGATTATCTCTGGCTCTGTGTGTAAGTCTTTGTGTGAGGAAAAAACTCTAACTCTGCAGCGCTGCCTCTCCACATCACCTACGCATCAGGTAAACACATTCACACCCCCTATCACTCATTTAAATGGCAACAACTCATTTTGACTTAGTTATTACGATATACTACATACGACCTACTCCTTGTAATATGCAATAAGGTACACAGTGTATGAAAAACACATTTTAGGTTTGGATAAGGAGTGCGAAGTAAACATAGTACTGGCACAGCTAGCATATTTATGTTGGTAATAGCTGAGCTACAGCACATTATATTACCAGCTATCTGCAATACTTTTGCAGGTAGTATTACTAGTCAGATGTTTGAACAACAAATAGTGTCTTTATAAAATCCTTGTTCGCACATATGCACTTCAAATTCTTTAGCTTTAATTTTAAAAGAGACACAAAGTTTCCTGTTGGTTAGTGTGGTTAAGGTTAGGGTTAGATGCATTATCAAGGATAGGAAGACAAACGTGTATGTATGTGTGTTGCAGGTATACAGTGCCGTGTGGAAAGAGAAAGCTGTGGTAGTAAAGTGCGGATTACATGATGCGCAGCGTGATGCCAGTCTCTATGATAAACCCACACGTGGCACGTCCATGGATGAATTTCGAGAGATGCTGCACTCTTTTCTTAAGGTACTTCTGTTCATTGATTTCTTTCGGGTTGCCATCTGCTTGCTATTGTCTATAACTACTGTTATTCAGCCACAGCATTAAATTTAAACATCATAGCAATGACAGCAATAGTGTACAAAATCTGCAAACAAAAACAAATCCAAAGATCTAATACAAATTCAAGCCAGTGGAGCTTTTTACATCTGAATTTCTGTCAGGGGCAATGTGGTTGAGTGGACCCAAATGCAGAGAGGAGAGGCAGATGAGAGTTTTTAATAAAGCTGAAAAATCAGACACAGTAACACTAGAGTTCCAGTATACTCAGGCAAAGTCACAGAAAAGCACTAAGCTTAAATCTAGAGTCCGTAAACAGAGATACACCGACCAGGTATAACATTATGACCACTAATATTATGAGCACCATTATGGCCTAATATTGTGTCGGGCCCTCTTTTTCTGCCCCTCATGCACTGTGTATTCTGACACCTTTCTATCAGAACCAGTATTAACTTCTTCAGCAATTTGAGCAACAGTAGCTCGTCTGTTGGATCAGATCACACGGGCCAGCCTTCCCTCCCCATCAACGCATCAATGAGCCTTGGCCGCCCATGACCCTGTTGCCGGGTTAACCGCTGTTCCTTCATTGGACCACTTTTGATAGATACTGATCAAGAATAAAGTCACAAAAATATAGAGCCACAAAAGTATAAATCCATAACGCAAATAAGCCACGATGTATTTGTAGCGTTAGCCAAGAAAAAAACATGATACAAATCCTCAGTATCAGTAACATAACTAAGTCCAGAATCGAGGCACGAGGCATAAATTCCAAAGTGCAGAGAGAGAACAAAAACCAAAAAGCCAAACCAGATTGAAGTCGATAAGCCACAGCAAAGAAATCCAACGGACAAGATGGGAACGTGAGTTGAGGGGAAACGAAAGGTCAAGAACAGAAAACACAGCAAGAAAACAGGGCACTAATAGCATGCAATAATCCAGCAAAGAGTAGAAGGGTGTGTGGCTATATATATATATATATATATATATATTGGTAGAAATGAGTGGGGAAGATAGAGAACTTTTTCAGCGCTTCTGCAATGAGGATGCTGAGGCGGGATCAAAAATCCAGGCTGGAATGTGGTGCAGGAGCGTTGTTGGCCGGGGACCAGATCTATCTAGTTTTGTATTTTATTATCATTTTTTTCAACAGTATTCAAGTAAACAGTCAACGGCCTGTAGCTAAAAGCAAAATCTTATCTTTAAATTTTATTTTGTCCATCAAACCCCTGGCTGTACATTATGAATCCTCAAAGATTCAGTAAAGTGTTAAAATTCAGTAAAATTTAGTAAAATGTTAAATGTTGTGGTTTGGAATAAAATTTTTCCAACAGAAAAAATAATCTTCTCACTCCTTCTCATGTCTTTGACTTTCTTTTCTTTATGGTCTGTCTCTTTATCTGTCCTCTCTGTAGAACAGCCTGGGTGAACAGCTGTCTCTTGGCTCACTTGTCTCGCGTATTATCTCACTGGCTGATGTCAACGCTGATGGTAAAGTCTCTCTAGCTGAAGCAAAGTCAGTGTGGGCTCTACTACGCATTAATGAGTTTGTCTTGACTCTGGTACTACAGGATAAAGAGCATGCACCCCGTCTATTGGGGTTTTGTGGCCAACTTTACACCACAGAGCATGTGGCCCACAGCACACTCTTCAGTGTAAACATACCATCCTGGCTTCACCCCCTGGTGCCCACAGCTCTAAGCAGTTCGCTAAACCACTGGCTGGCTCCAGCCTGGCCACGCCGTGCCCGTGTCGCGATTGGTCTGCTAGAGATGGTCGAGGAACTCTTCCATGGTGCCTATGGCACTTTCTACATGTGTGATGCCACACCTCAGCGAGTGGGCTACAGTACCAGCTATGACTGCAAGATGCCTGACCTGGGAAGTGTGGTACCGGAAGCAACCGTACGGGCTTTCCTGAGAGGACGAGCTTGTCAAGTCAACAGTGATTGCACATTTGGGAGCGACTGCACAGCCACATGTGACCGCCTGGCCAAACAATGCAACATGGAAGTGGTGCGACCAAATTTGGCTAAAGTGTGTGCCCTTCTGAGGGATTTCCTATTTTTTGGGGCTCCGTCTGACCTAATGGATGACTTGGACAAGCAACTGCGCACCTGCATGACACTGAGTGGTCTAGCCTCTCAAATGGAGGTGCATCACTCACTTGTGTTAAACAACCTCAAAACGCTGCTATGGAAGAAGATCTCAGACACCAAGTATTCATGATAAAAAATTCTTGTTAAGGATGGTCAAAACATGGACACAGAAATATGGAAGGAATTCCTCTGACGAAAGGAAATGCCAGTACATTGACCAGTAGTCTTAACACAGAATAGAATGGCAAATAGTTTTGTAGATCGGACATTAACAAGGGACGTACTTTCATCCTAGATGTAAATTTGAATGGACTATTCTTGAGCCATACCCTTGAGTAAAGCTTTAGTAAAATGTCTTTAATAGTGTGCCTCAGGAAATCTCTTTAATGAACCAGAAATATAGAGGGTAAGGGGGCTTATTTTATCTACTTCCCATAATCCCAAATTTTACTCCCTACTCCTGAAGATAGTCAGAAATACAAAGGGAGGTGATAGTTTAACTGTTCTCAAAACTCTTCCTCAGATAGCCTGCATTTTCCCCCATTCCTAGCTTCCAACAGACTTAGTTAAATAGTCCAACATTGGCTTTTTACCTTCATTTCTATGAGTTACTGGGCGGACGTCTTTGGTAGACAAAAAAAAAAGAAAAAAAGAAATCTCAGTATTAAAAATGGGTTACAAATAACATCTATAATTGGTGACCAGTTGTTGCAAATTGAAGTGGGTCAATAAAACTCAGGTTTAATGTTGTGCAGTTTCATTAGAAAGCTGGTGTGTTGTTCCCAGCACAAATGGCCGTGGAATCTGCACACTTTGGCTTTCAGTTGCTTCTGTCTCTCAGCTGTCTGTATTCTGAAATGTGATCTCTTCTTTGATCCATTATTTACTTAATGGCAATCAAAAAATTATATGTAAAATAATTTTTTTTGTGAAGTGAATATTTGTCAAAAATCAAAAATGTACTCTTTTCTCCCTGTTGTCACTGATTGTAGATGGATGTCCAAATGCAGGCTATTTATTAAGTCAAACAAAATGGACATGAACTAAGATTTCAAGGCAAGAAATACACACACTAGAGGTGATAATAGTTCACACAAGACAAACAGTTGACAAAGATAACAGAAGAAATAGTGTTATTAATGAGGTGAAACAAGGTACAGGAACAGGTTATCATATGGACATATGATCAGGTCATGTGATGTGCCAGGGATGAGAAATATAGTTCCTGCTCTGTTGCTGGGACTGACATGACACCTACACACTAATGCCGAAGAGACAAAAGACAAAATTTCTACTAAATGTTAGGATAGTAAAAGTGGTAATGATTAGCTAATATTAGCAAAATATCCAACGTTTTATCACATGTCTCCTTAGAGGGCAGTATGCAAATATGCAAAGATACTTTCCAGGTCATAGGTTTACATGGCAGTCATTATATAATATTAAACAGAATATGCACTGTTGTACTGGATAGAAATTTAATTCCAGGCAACTTCAGTGACTTGACTCTGTTGCAGTAAGTATACACAGGAATAGTTTTTATTCTGACTGAGCTCAGTCAAATAATTAGTGGATTATTTGGCTGTATGCAAATGTACCTCTTGTGTCCCCCCCACCACCACCACCACCACCGCCTCCCAACTACAGCACACCACTGTCATATTTCAGTCAAAGCCCTGATGGCAAGTTGGTGAGGAACACATGTTGAAGCTTTATATGAATACAGGTTTTGTTCTAGCTGAAATGTGGACCAGCAAAAACAGTTCGGAAAAGCAACTTTGTGGTGTTAATGCACATTGGGACAAAATTAATCATTAAAAAAGTTTTTTTTTGGTTTGTTTGTTTTTAAATTATGTTGTGAAACGTAATTTTTTTTTGTGTGGCTGTCATTAGTATTTTCATTGCGTCACATGGTGAGCTCCATGTCATATTTCGATTATATAAAGTGGTGAAGCAGAGTTTATAGTAGGCTTACTTTATTATTTATGACTACTCCATCTCTGCTCTGTTGTGACCCGGTTCATTATGTAAGCCTACATATATTTGTAAATAAAATGTGGTTAAAATACAACCAAATGATGTTGTCCTTCAGCTGCTCTCTGTTCAGGGTCATCACAGCGGATCATACAATCCACACAATTTGATTTGGCACTGGTTTTACCCCACATGCTGTTGATGCTGTTGTTCTTTCGGCTGCTCCCTATTTGGGGTTGCCACAGCGGATCATTTGGTCCTCATTTAGTCCCCTTCCAATTAACTCCGGGCAACTTTGTGCACTGGTGCACAGTCATGTTGGAAGAGGAAGGGGCCAGCACCAAACTGTTCCCACAAAGTTGGGAGCATGGAATTATCCAAAATGTCTTGGTATGCTGAAGCATTCAGAGTTCCTTTCACTGGAACTAAGGGGCCAAGCCCAGCTCCTGAAAAATAACCCCACACCATAATCCCCCCTCCACCAAACTTTACACTTGGCACAATGCAGTCAGACAAGTACCGTTCTCCTGGCAACCGCCAAACCCAGACTCATCCATCAGATTGCCAGATGGAGAAGCGCGATTCGTCACTCCAGAGAACGTGTCTCCACTGCTCTAGAGTCCAGTGGCGGCGTGCTTTACACCACTGCATCCGACGCTTTGCATTGTACTTGGTGATGTATGGCTTGGATGCAGCTGCTCGGCCATGGAAACCCATTCCATGAAGCTCTCTGCGCACTGTTCTTGAGCTAATCTGAAGGCCACATGAAGTTTGGAGGTCTGTAGCGATTGACTCTGCAGAAAGTTGGCGACCTCTTCGCACTATGCGCCTCAGCATCCGCTGACCCCGCTCCGTCAGTTTACGTGACGCCACTTCGTGGCTGAGTTGCTGTCATTCCCAAACACTTCCACGTTCTTATAATACAGCTGACAGTTGACTGTGGAATATTTAGGAGTGAGGAAATTTCACGACTGGATTTGTTGCACAGGTGGCATCCTATCACAGTTCCACGCTGGAATTCACTGAGCTCCTGAGAGCGACCCATTCTTTCACAAATGTTTGTAAAAACAGTCTGCATGCCTAGGTGCTTGATTTTATACACCTGTGGCCATGGAAGTGATTGGAACAACTGATTCTGATTATTTGGATGGGTGAGCGAATACTTTTGGCAATATAGTGTATTTTTGAACACAGTTTTTCTTCTTGGGTCAGTTTTCAGTGTCTTGGTATGGCAGTCCCTCAAGAGCTCTTCAGTTTTCAGCAGTTACTGTGCTTATGTCAGCTTCTGGCAACCTGAGGGCAACCAATACCTATTTACAGTATATTGCAGTGTTGTATGGGTAACAGCAAGCTGCACATAAATATTTCCCAAAATGCATTGTTTTCTACAGTACGGCTTTAAGGGAAAAAGTTCTGTTACTGTCAGAATTTGGCCGTTTTGTTACAGTGTACATTATCAATATTATCTCTTGAGTAATAATCTCCTAATTATTATTATCAAATTATATCACCTACTATTATTATAAAAAAAAATATCTTTTCTAATCCTTTTGATTACATGAATTGCCCTTTTTTTGCCCAGTTTTGCTACAAAAACATGTTTTAGTACAGTTTATAAATGCAGCCTTATAAATATAACATTAAATATTGAACACAAATAATGCAGCTTTAAAGTGTTGTTTTAAAACATGTAGTTTCTTTATTACACTTTTAAGCCTTAAGAAAATATTCTCAAAATTTGTGTCTGTGGTAAACCAAGTGAACGACTGAATACACTTACAAACATTTATAGAAAATGAAAAAATACTAACTGAAAGACTCCAAGAACAACTGAATGAATAAGAAATAATAGGAATAAATATGATTCAAAATTTAGGTATTTAACAATGAATATTAAAAAAACTAAATAAAAATGAATACTGTGTGTGTGTGTATGTGTGTGTGTGTGTGAGTGTGAGAATGATCAACTCGAAGTCTATCAGTTTCTTAAGAAGAGTTGAGACACGAGGGATGACTGATGTCTTTCGTGTCCTTCCCTGTCCGTTTAGATAGGACTTGTCCAGCTTTGGTGCTTCTCTCAGGATTAGAAGACCTTGCTATATTTATATAATCTAAATAATGAACATTTATTATAGACATTATATAAATAAAGCAATGTCTTTCTTATATCAAGAACGCTTATATCAAGATCCACATTCAAACATCCAACTTTAAAAATATTTGGTTTATTAGCCTGAAGAATTTTATTCAACATTTTGATTTGATCTTAACGTGTTTCCTCCTGTAATTAACTGAAATATTTTTTTTTCTGACTCACCTGCACCTGAATAAATATTTCATCCTATAAATCTATAAAAAGTGAAACATTAAAAACAATGATCCAAAATGACAACTTTATTATTATTATTATTTTTGCTGCTCACTATTTTAAAAAAGGAACAAAAACATTTTTATTATTATTATTTTATTTTATTTTATTTTATTTTATTTATTTTACAGATTTTTATTGATCATTTGGAAAATTATTTTTGTCTCTCTCCAGCTGTGATTGCTTTCTCTCTAAAACCAAAAATGTTTCTTCCACTGCTTCTTTTCCCCTTAGCTTTTCCTTTCCCTTTCCCTTTCTCTGGCTCGCTGCTCTTTTGTTTCTCACAGTCGTTTTTCTCTGTGTCATGGAAGTTCACAGACTGTGTTCCTTTCTTAAGCTATTGGAAGGTAGCCTGGAGCTCGGGGACATTTTGCTGAAGCTTGCCCTGATCCGTCTCCTTCTCGGTGACCTTTTTAGCCTCAGACTGTCTTCCCATTACAGCGTCACTGGTCTTCTTCTTCCAGCACCTTCAGGCTGATTTGCTCCTCCAGCTCTCAGGCCTTTAGGTTGTCCTGCTCTTCATAATCTCCAGCCTCTGTTTCTGCATCCATCTTCAGCATCAGACAGACTTTCCGTCTCAACTTCCTTATCCTCCATCTCGCTCTGCTGCAGGCCTTTCTGTCTTTTATTTTGCTCCAGATCCTTTATCTTTGCCAGTAATCGCTCTGTCAGCTCCAGGTGGGTGATTTCTCTCTCCTCCATCTCTTTCTTAAATTCTCTCCGCATTTGTTCCTGCAGATTATTCAGCTCCATTTTTCTGAGATCATTCTGTCTCTCATTTTCCTTCTTAAGCTCTTGTATCCACTTATCCATCTCTTTCTTCTGCTCTCTGACTTGTTCCACCATGTTGTTTTTCTCATCTGCTGAAGCCACATCCTACTCTGCTTTTCCCAGGAAGCCACCATCTCTTGGATTTCTCTCTTTGCTGTAGTGCGTTTCTTTCTCTCGTTCTCCAGCTCGCACTGCTCTCTGTCAACAAAGAACATGGCTTCCACATCACCTAACTTAAAAGTAACGACACTGTTCCTGTCGTCTGCTCTGTCTCTCATTTTTGTGTCTCTCTCCTAATTTCTGTGAACGTGAGCTTCTTTCAGATTCTTTACTGTGCTCATTAGATCCATCAAGAGCGTCTGATCATCTCTCTCCATCTGTTCCTCCTTAAAATCTGCTAGAGCTCTCTGCATTTCTACATGCAGATTAATTCTCCGCTCTGCCTGAATGAGCTTATTGAGTCTCTCTCTCTCTCTCTCTCTCTCTCTCTCTCTACTATCCTTCTCAAGCTCTCTCAACGTTTCCTTCTCCGCGTGCATTTTAGCCAACTTTGGAGCGCCGTTTCTGCCAATGGACTAGAAGAGCTGCAGTTCCGGGCCTCAGCCACTAGAGGGCCTCAGAGACTTGCGGCTGTTTATGTTTCTTAAGCCATCTCATGAGGGATAATCATGCTGATGAATATGATTCCATCTATTTCCCGAGATGTGACCTGAAGTTTAATTTTATTCCAGGGATTTATTCTATAATTCCTAAATATTATTATTTACATTTTGTAAACATGCCGATTTACAGTTTAAAAAGTTTCAATAAGCCATATCAGGGTTTCCTATATATTATAATTCATAAATATTATATATTTAAAATGGCTTTTGCTTTATAAAAAAATAGAAAAACAAATAAAAACTAAAAACAAATTTATCCAGTAATCTTTACAATATCAGATGTAATATCATCATTGTTCTAAAGGCAGAGCTGTTGAAATAATACAATTATAAATCCACAGACGCAGGAAAATGGTTTAAAAGCTGCAACATGTTGAACAAGTCAGGAAATGATGTCTTCACACCAAGAAGAAGAAGAAGAAGTCTATTCCTTATTCTTACTAATTCCCTTCAAATAACGAAATTCCCTTCAAATAGACTTCAAACAGGGATCATTTTTTTCTATTTCAGATATTTTATTACAGACATTTGTCATTGTCGTGACCACATGCTCCTAAAATAATCCAATATAAACCCTACATTGCCAGCAAGGTAGTAACCCTCATCACCGAGGAACCTGATGGTGTTACTGAGAGAGAAAAACAACTCCAAAGTGTTTTCCATTTCACTCAGAATTGATCAAACTCTCCACACTACAGGAGAAACATCATTGGAAAGCCTCCACTGAGGAAAATAGTCATTCGTAGCACGGTTGCCATTTTGTGGGCCAAACAAACAATAGGAGATGTGTTTACTGTAGATAACTAGCTATTTTTATATGTGACACCAGAAATCAAACCACATTTGGGTTTTATTTTTGCTGTTCTTACCAACCATTTGAGGATAACATGCCAAATACATGCTTAGAAAATCATTAAAGAGTGGGGGGAAAAACACTTGTCAACATTGGCAAGTCTGGATATGTTTTCTTACATTTACATTTTTGGTATTTGGCAGACGCCCTTATCCAGATCAATGTACAAATGTGCTTTGAATTCTCTATCAGTGAATACATTAACACTGGTTCACTAGATCACAGACTTAGGATACCTTCAGCTTGACTTTGTCAGGAGGAATTATAGCACTTTTTTAAATACATAAAACGAACAGATAAAATAAGAGCAAGTTTAAGTGTTTCAGGAAGAGATAGGTTGAAGACGGCCAGTAACTCAGCTGATCCAGGGGAAGTTCATTTCACCAGCGTGAAATGGTGAAATTGGTGCCAGAACAGAACTGAGTCTTGATGTACATCATTATCATTTACAAATGAATGGTAAGCCTACCCCAGATTCTGAACAAAGTTACACATAGCAATACTTGTTTCATGATTCAGTGTGGCATTGCACAAAGAAATGCCTTACGAATCACAATTAGATCTTGCCCGATTGCCCTCTAATGTTCAGACAAGGAACCGTCCAAGTGGTCCATGACAGTAGACCCCCATCCTCAGAAAGACAGTTCGGAACCAAATGCAGGATAAAAGCGACAGTGGACTTTCTTAACAAAATAACAAAACAAACAGATACAGGAAAATACTAGGAGTTAAACAAAGCAACAGACACAGAAACAAAACAGGGAGCACAAAAACAGAAAACAAAAACAGACCACAAAACAGGAACAGAAAACAAAGACTTGGCAAAAGATAGGCACAAAACAGCAGGTATATATTGGGGATCAGGATCGAGGATCTGGTGGGGCAAACACATGTGACAGACAAAACATAAAAAAGAGTGTTGTTCAAGAAACAAACAATAACATAGAAAAAGCCCTGCCAGATGTTGCCAGCCCTCTAGTGTTCAGGCAAGGAACTGTCCAAGTGGTCCATGATATACACTGACCAGTGTGCAGTCTGGAAATAAGCGGATGTAAACAATAAGAGGATTATTGTAAACATATGTAAGCATACATTAGCTACATATTGAATATGAGTATTTGTGTGTGTGTGTGTGTCTTCAGTTCAGCTCAGTCTAGTTATGGGTGTTGAGAAGTCTTGAGGCTTGAGGAAAGACATTGTTACATAGTCTGGTTGTAAGGGCCGAATGCTTCGGTACCTTTTTCCAAACAGCAGGGGGGTGAAGAGTGTGTGTGAAGGGTGTGTGGGATCATCCACGATGCTGTTGGGTTTGCGGATGCAGCATGTGGTATGAATGTCCGTGATAGAGGGAAGATAGACTCAGGTGATCCTCACTATCCGCAGTAGTGTCTTGCAATCAAAGATGGTGCAATTCTTAAAGCAGACAGTGATGCAACTGCTCAGGATGCTCTTGATGGTCACTGTGCAAAATGTGGTCAGAATGTGGGGTGGGAGATAAGCTTTCCTTAACTTTGGCAGAAAGTAGAGACTCTGCTGGGCTTTCTTGCTGATCGAGCTGGTGTTGAGGTAAGTTCTCCACCAGATAAACATCAAGGAATTTGGTGCTCTTGATATCCAAATGGGATCTGTCAATTTTCAGAGGAGAGGGGTTACTCTGTGCTCTTCTGAAGTCGACAACTATGTCTTTAGTTTTGTCGATGTTTAGAGACAGTTTGTTGGCACCACAGCAGGCTGTTAGCTGTTGCACCTCCTCTCTGTACACTGACTCATCATTCTGGCTGATTAGACCCACCATGGTCGTGTCATTGGCAAACTTCATGATGTGATTCGAGCTGTGCTTTGGTATACAGTCGTGGGTCAGCAAAGTAAGCAGCACTGAGCCCACAGCCTTGATGGTCAGAAAGTACAATAAGACTGGATATATATATATATATATATATATATATATATATATATATGAGTGGAGAACATGACACTATGTATTCCCATTATGTGGTTTTGAATATTTTGGTTGATTGAATATTATTATCCTGTGAAAATTGTATCCAGAGCCTATGCAGTATAGACCTTAATGACTTGAAGCTTAAAACAGCATATTGCTATCTAAAAGTATAAAGTACATCAATTACTATATGCTGTATAACTGTAGTTGTTTAATTTGTGTACACTTTATTGCCAAAAGTTTTAGGACACCCTTCCAAATCACTGAATTCAGGTGTTGTTTTTCAGGGGTTGGGCTCGGCCCCTTAGTTCCAGTGAAGTAAAATGCATTAAAGTTACAGCAACACAATAAAAGCTAGCTCTGGTTAGCTCACTTTTCTATCTTTTCCATGTGGCATCAGACTTACACAAATTGCACTGCTACAACATGACTGTACATTCTCTATGAAAAAATAGCCAGTTATACAAATTAAAATTCTACACAAATTAAGCAGCATTTAGATTTTTTAAAATAATAATTCTGAGCTAAATAAAGCACTACAGTGATCAGGCATAACATTATGAGCAGTGAGAGGTGAAGTGAATAACATTGATTATCTCCTCATCATGGCACCTGTTAGTGGGTGGGATATATTAGGCAGCAAGTGAACATTTTGTCCTCAAAGTTGATGTGTTAGAAGCAGGAAAAATGGACAAGTGTAAGGATTTGAGCGAGTTTGACAAGGACCAAACTGTGATGGCTAGACAGAGCGTCTCCAAAACTGCAGCTCTTGTGGGGTGTTCCCGGTCTGCAGTGGTCAGTATCTATCAAAAGTGGTCACAGGAAGGAACAGTGGTGAACCGGTGAAAGGGTCATGGCCGGCCAAGGCTCACTGATGCACGTGGGGAGAGAAGGCTGGACCATGTGATCCGATCCAACAGATGAGCTACTGTTGCTCAAATTGCTAAGGAAGTTAATACTGGTTCTGAGAGAAATGTGTCAGAATACACAGTGCATGGTGGGTCAGGGCTGTTTTGGCAGCAAAAGGGAACCAACACAATAATGGGCAGGTGGTCATAATGTTATGCCTGGTCGGTGTAAATAAATAAATAAACAAGAACATGAAGCAAAGGTGGTTTATTTACTTACAGCTGGATTAATACAGTAACCATCACAGGAAATGCAATGTGCTAAATTGTTCACACACATCTCAAATGATTTATTATGTATATAAAATGAAACGTATTTGAATGATCTAGAAAAAAAAAACAATAACAAGGAAGAGAGAAAAAGTTCATTGAAATGAGAAGAACAGTAGAGAAGGAGAGAGGAAGAGGAGAAGAGTGACTAGAACTTTTCTAGTGTGATTATTCCAGGGACATGTTTACAGAATTCATGTTGGCTCAGGTTTATACAGATAATAAAAATGTCTTTTTCTTCTTCTTTCCAGATGAATACACATGTGAAAAGTTATAGATGAGATTACTGTCTCACATCTCAAGGGTCTTCATCTGATCTTTGCTGTTAGTCTTTGATCAAATAAAACACATTTTTGCATTATATCCTCATCACAGTTACACAGCCATCTGAGAATCCTGAGCTATAGTTCACACACATGTGACATACCTGCATTTCAAACTAAAACCTTCTCATTCCCACTCACTTAACTGGATGGAATTTAAGTTGTTAAATTGTTCACAAACCTCACAAAATGTTATTATGTGTATAAAACGATATATTTCTTACTGCTACTCTTTGCCAAAGCATAGGGGATACAAAATGAACTACTGTACACACACACACACACACAGGTTGTTTTACTTTTTATTCTCTTTTAAAGTTGTCATTTTTGTAAAAGAAAGTAGTTTTCCATATGGAGACCAACTTCCCCATAACATCACACCTGTTTAATATTTCTAACAATGTTTTTCTAGCAAAATTTGATAAAACACACACACACACAAGGGATGCTGACTCTGCCTTCTATTCTGTAGGGTGTGGAACTCTTCTTGAAGAACCTTGATGAGCGGGTGGATGACAAGCCTCTGTGCATTGTGTTCTTACAATTTGGCATCATCACCAGCGCAAACGTCACTTACACCTGATAATCCTTTTATTCCTATCCCAATAACCAGGTTCACTTCCCCTTAAGTGGAGTGTGGATGTATTAAGAAAAGCTTACAGAATGCCTATTTTTCATCATGTTTAGCATGTTAAGCATGTCCTAATGTGTCTCGTACAGGTGAAGATGGAAAGGAGTTGGCTTTGTCTGCTTGGCATCTTCTGTGGATGCCATGAAGGCCAAACAGGAGATGGATGGCAGGATATGGGGCAGGAAGCTGGTGCATGTTGAAGTGGTTCAGTGTAACGAGAAGCGCCAGGCTCACCAGACAAAAAGGACCATTAAACCATCAACCCATCAGGTGTCACATACTGTTCCTGTGGTGGGCAAAGTCCCAGTTGTCAACACTGTTCCTGTGGTGGACAGTGTCCCGGGTATCAGCACTGTTCCTGTGGTGGACAGTGTCCCGGGTATCAGCACTGTTCCTGTGGTGGACAGTGTCCCGGGTATCAGCACTGTTCCTGTGGTGGACAGTGTCCCGGGTATCAGCACTGTTCCTGTGGAGGACAGTGTCCCAGTTGTCAACACTGTTCCTGTGGTGGACAGTGTCCCAGTTGTCAACACTGTTCCTGTGGTGGACAGTGTCCCAGTTGTCAACACTGTTCCTGTGGTGGACAGTGTCCCGGGTATCAGCACTGTTTCTGTGGTGGACAGTGTCCCAGTTGTCAACACTGTTCCTGTGGTGGACAATGTCCCGGGTATCAGCACTGTTCCTGTGGTGGACAGTGTCCCGGGTATCAGCACTGTTTCTGTGGTGGGCAAAGTCCCAGTTGTTGACACTGTTCCAGTGTCCCCAGGATGTACCCACATATCCACCAGCTGGTAAATGACTGACAATCGACATGCTGGAATCAGCTCCGTTAGATGACCAGGTCCAGATGGCGTGTGAGATTCACAGTCATATACACGCAAACACACACATCAGCATGGCTCATATACACTCCACCTCTGCAGCTCAGGATTTTGATTAATCTATTTTACTTCCCCATTACGATTCGGCAAATGTTTCATTGTGTACACTGAAACCATTTACAGGCACCTGCTTTCAACTCCTCTTGCCTTTGTTACTCGGTAAATTGCATAGAAATAGTCTTGTACCTGAATCTCACTCATATTACATGACTGAATGACTGGGACGATTCACTCTATTTCTATTCTCACCCTTTCACTCTTTCTGCAGATGATTACTTGCTGCCACTTGTAGAGCAAATCCACCCAACAGAGGCGAATAAGATCACCTGGATGCTTGTGTCTGGTGAGAATAACTATAACATCATGAACATGATCAGCGATCCAGAGCTTCTGTGTGCCAAGGTGAGCACAACAAAACCCCATTCAGCATTCATTTACACATATTCACAATTACAGACATCACTCTTCTATTTAATCTTTATATACATATCACCTTGACACACACCTGATATATGAGTATGTGTGTTTGTTTGTACTGTAGGTGGATAAAACGGACAAGGCGAGGGAAGCTGGTCTCAAGCCGGTAAGGATCTTTAATTTAAAACTGGTCATGTGCTCATAATCACTTATTTGATACACAGTACAATTTTGTATTCAAATTCAGATGGCATTGTTTCATCAGATCACAGTTATTATCTCTAGGTAGCTGTGCAGGACTCGAGCATGCTGTGTAGACTAAAACCACTCTGCATTCCTCTTTCAGGAAACCTTGAAGATGTTATTTAAGGACTGCAGCACGAAGAAGAGAAAGAGAAAGAAGAGAACAAATAAATAAACTTTGTAGATATTATGTATTGGTTTGGATTATTTTCATTTTATTTAAGAAAAAAGAGTTTAACAAAATAATTTAATGAGAGACGTGTAAACTGTACAATTATTATCTAGGACTATTTTAAATGTTAATTATTAGAAATGAAATAATAATTGTGGTTTATTTGTATTGAAGATAGAAAGTTAAATGTCTGTGAGGAATATTTTCTTGAAAACCAACAATGTTTTTAATATTTACACGAATTTTAATTTAAATTGTTTTTTAAATAGTCCATGATTGTTTGTGTTGGAGTTTTTTTTTTCTTTCTAAGCCAGATGTGTCCGAAGTCCAAAACAGATGTTAACTACTCTGTGGTTTCTCTGTGAGAAACAAATTGCAATATCTCCTTTCACCTCATGGTGGCAGCAGACTTTGTTAACGCTAAATTTCAAGAGCATTTTCTCTCTGACTAGAAATGCTAATTACCTTAAAGAATAATATGTAGTCATGGCCAGAGATGAAAAGCAGGAGGGGAAGAAGAGGAGATTTCAAAAGAGCTGGAAACCATTGAGCATGAAAACCTTGAACAAAATGTCCTGAAGTAAAGTGGATTTTCAAGCAAGTATTAATTTGATAAATTTTATAAATTTAGACAATTTGATTATTTATAATGGGGGCTTAGGGGCTTAATTATTAGTGTGATTGCCTCACACCTCCAGGTTGGGGGCTCGATTAATGCCTCCTCCCTTTTTGTGCCGAGTGTTCACGTTCTCGTCATGTTTCCTCTGGGTTCTCTGGTTTCCTCCTCAGTCCAAAAACATGCATTTTAGGCTGATTAGCATCTCTAAATTGTCTTTAGTGTGTTTGAATGTGATTGATCAGTACCCTGTCCATGGCCTTATGCAATAGGTCCCTTGGAATAGGCTCCAGGTTTAGCCACAACAATACTAAGCAAAGACAGAACCCAGAGAGCACAGGGAGTATAAACAAGCTGATACCAGGCTTTAGTCCAGCATCTGAGTCCACTTACACAATGTTACATAGTGTCTTTAGTGGTTTTAAAGTGTTGTGGAGTAACTTCTGATTGTCCAGAGTTAGAGAGACAGACTAAGCTGTCCCTTTAGTAATTTAAATAAAATGTAATTTTCTAAAGCAGGGGCTTTCAATAGACTCAGATGTGGCTCCTGCATAATTGGTATGAAAACCTGCACTTACACCAGCCTTTTCCGGATAAGATTGGACACCCCCGCTCTAAAGATTTAGGTTATATTGTGAGGTGTTATAATCGGTGAAACGGTCACTTTTCTTTCCTAAATGAATTAAGATTTTGATCATAATAATATTCATGGTCATAAGGATTTTTCAGATGCAGTTTTGTTTGTACTTTACTTTAATCTTCACAATCATTTTCATGTGCATAATGTTTTTATATAAAATTACTAAACAAAGACAGAACACTGACCTCAACCCGACAGAACACCTTTGGGATGAATTAGAGCGGAGACTGAGAGCCAGACCTTCTTGTCCAACATCAGTGTCTGACCGCGCTCCTAGAGGAATGGTCAGACATTCCCATAAATACACTCCTAAACCTTGTGGAAAGGTTTGCTCTCCATGATTTTCTTCTAACTCCGTATGAAAATTAGTTCATACCATCAACTGTCATGAAATTTGGCATAGTGTTAGCTATGGTTTATACAATCACTTCACTTATGTTGGTTTACTGTTACTAAGTTATTACGTTGCTTAGACAAATGAGTAAAAAATCTAAAAAAAAAAAAAAAAAAAAAAAAAAAAAAAAACAGACTGCAAAGAGTCTCACCATCTCGAGTCTTATCATAAGTACAAATATTATGGGGGGATATTAAGGTCCAGTGAACTTTTCCCAAAAATATTTTGTAGAGATACTAATTTAAAACATCAGCTGTTTACCATTTCTGCAGTTGCCACTAGACATTTCAGACATTCAGACATTTTGGCTTCACTTTTGCCTCCCTGTTAAAATAACCACCCATAAATACAATCATTTCACACAGTATTTCAGGCTGAAAAGTTATGTGTAAATATCACATACCATTTCAGACCAATGTTAAATACATAAATATTAATTACTTAAACAATTACTCCTATGTTTATTCCTAGAGGAGACTGGAAAAGGACAGCATGTTAATCCAAGACTTTATCTTGTTAACCAAACAAAAGCATTGGCAATATTTTAGCAATGTGAAAACTCAAAAATGTAAATTAAAAGAGACAATTAATAGATAAAATTAAAAAAAGATTATAACCCATGGACACATTACGATTGTGTTGCGGCTGTTATCAATAAGAGCAGCACCTTTGTCAGTGGGAAAAGAATAATAATGTTATTATAATAAGAATTTCTAACACGCCCACAATGTATTCTATTTGGACATACAGGATGTTTTGACCTGGAAAAAACTAGGCATAAACAGTTTTACACGTTTCTTTTTAATAAAACCCAAACATCATTTGTAACATTAACTGCATCAACTTTTTTTTTTTTTTGAAGTACAACATTGTTTACAAATGAAGAATGGTCAGAAATGGTCAGACGGCATCTGCATACATAAGCATAAAATCTTTCCACCGCCAAGTAACTGAAAATCAACTGAAAGATAAATTGTAAGAAGGAACACACAGAACATAGAACAGTATAACAACCACAAAATGGTACAGTTGCTTTCTCTCTCTCAGGTGTGTATCTTCATAAGCTCTTCATTACACTGCTAAACACAAACTGCAGTTTCCTCTTTGCACCTTTCAGCTCTCTGCATCTCTGGAACATATACATACCGACACTTAGACCTCTCATATTGTATAGAATTATACATGCTGTACATTGGTGACCCTTCCAAGGCCCTTCATACTCAAAATGCTTAAGGGGTCCTATATCAGGGCTGAACCTGTGCTCTGATCAAAAGAATAGATGGGGAGGAAGGGTGGATTTTGGGTTTGAGCCTCTTGCCATAATAGTTTCCAGCTCTTAGTAACCAAATGTTTAGTTAATAGATGAATCTAGGTGTCAATCTTAAAAAATGCATTGAAAATATATTGAATATGTTCAAAACTGTATACGAAACAGTCTAAAATGTCTAGACGAGTAGTTTCTCCCACTGGTGCTTCAGCACATTAGTTAACAGCCAACATTTCTGCCATCAAGGACACATACACCACAATTACCTCCAGTTTTCAGTATTATAACCTGGTTTATATTTCCTGAAATATAAATGTACTGCAGAAAACTGCATATAAGTACTAATATGTTTGTTGCAATAAAAGCAAGTCCATGTTTATGAAGCTTTATATTCTTAGGTGGATTGTCATTACACGCACTGGAAACTAAATTACACTGAAAAAATTCAATCTATGTCAAATTATAAGTATACACTTGTATAATTCTACTGTATGTGCATACCTGACCAATAATACCCACGTTTGGTGAAAATTCCGTTCCCGTTCTACTCCACCTTTGCTGATGTAATATAATAACCTCAAAATGTTGGAGCATAGCTGCGGGGAAATTGTCCATTAAGACACAAAAGCATTATAGAGGTCAGGCACTGGGGTAGGGAAAGAAGGTCTGGTAGTACTAAAAGTTCTTCCCAGTGATATGCAAATGTCCCTGAGTAGCCTCTATTCTAACTTGAAGGGTTGAGCATACTCAAGCATCCAACTCTTCACTGTTTCCATATATATAATCCCAATCTCATTTTTCTACTGAACATGGCATTAAGACATCAAAAATGATTTACTCTTAATAAATTGTGAAAGATGCTTCTGTTGATCAGGTGGATATCATTGCTGATGGGCAAGAAAACATTCTCCACACCATTACATCACCTCCACAAGCTTAGAATGTTGACACAAAGGAGTTATGGTGTCCTCAGTGCTTAGAAACACAGACAGATATTTATCCATCATGCAGTACCATCAGGGAGGTTTCTGATTGGCCCCAAATTTATTCTGCAGCAGGACACGAACCGAAACATACAACCAATGTCATTAATAACTATTTTCATCATCGAGAAGAACAAGGAGTCCTGGAAGTGATGGTTCGGCCAACACAGAGCCCTGATCTCAACATCATCGAGTCTGTCTGGGATTAGTTCCTCAAGAGCTCTTGGCTGCCATTATAGAAAGGACATTATTTACATTTACATGATTTACTGTCCAGTGTCACCCAAATGAGGATGGGTTCCCTTCTGAGCCTGGTTCCATTTAAGGTGTCTTCCTCATATCATCTCAGGGCGTTTTTCTGCACCACTGTCACCTCAGGCTTGCTCATTAGGGATAAAATAGTAACTTTAAACTTTATAAAAGAAATTTCTTTATGTTTATATACTTCTGTAAAGCTGCTTTTAGGAAAACGTCCATTGTTAAAAGTGCTGAACTAAAAAATTGAATTATATGCAGAGATATAAGGATCTGGGGCAACCAAGATCCACGGAAGATCTGTGGTTAGTTTTTCAAGATGTTTGGATCAAACTGCCTGCTGAGATCCTGTGTGCAAGTGTACCTTTAAGAATTGATGCTGTTTTACAGGCAAGGGTGATCACACCAAATATTGATTTGATTTGGACTTTTCTTCTCTTCATTTACTTTCCGTGTGTATTGCATTTCAATATCAATTAAAGGATTCATTACCTGTTGGTAAATGTGTTTGGACACCTGACCAAAGAAAAGAGACAATATGGGGCAAAAACCTTTTCTTTGTACTAGCAACACAATACATGACAATGTTAACCTTAGATGTTTATCAGCACAAACAAATGTTTTCACAAAGAGCAGACACATTCAGTCTGAGATATATTATTCCTAAAAAGTATTCAGACTATGCCATAGTTTATTTCCATACTAAATTGCTTGACTGAAAGGGCACCTTAGCCTTATTTACTCTCAAGACACACTACAAGTATTTGTACCTGCTTATTGTGTCTGAATTTCTGGCTCCTTTCCTCTGTAGTAAGGGCAACGTAGGGACTGAGAAGCACACCTGGGTCAATACTGGTGGACAGAGATCTGGTGGAGCAACACAAACAAATGCACACATATTCACATACATGGTGGGAATACTAACGGATCCATCAGTAAAGGTTCAAAATGAAACAAATTAAAGGAATACTACAGTCAAATTAATGTTTAACACATGACTATGTGACACAAAGTTAAATATGAAGCAAGCTCCTACAACAGTCTCCTGATGAGACCAATGTAAATGTGAGTGACTGCATTACAAAAGCAGTTTTTCAAAGCAAATTTATATTAGTAAGCTGCATTAAAGTTACAGCAACACAATAAAAGCTAGTTCTGGTTAGCTCACTTTTCTATCTTTTCCATGTGGCATCAGACTTACACAAACTGCACTGCTACAACATGACTATACATTCAAAAATATACAAAATAGCCAGTTATACAAATTAAAATTCTACAAAAATTAAGCAGCATTTAGATTTTTTAAAATAATAATTCTGAGATAAATAAAGCACTACATACATCAGGCATAACATTCTGATCACTGAGAGGTGAAGTGAATAACATTGATTATCTCCTCATCATGGCACCTGTTAGTGGGTGGGATATATTAGGCAGCAAGTGAACATTTTGTCCTCAAAGTTGATGTGTTAGAAGCAGGAAAAATGGGTAAGCGTAAGGATTTGAGCGAGTTTGACAAGGACCAGATTGTGATGGCTAGACGACTGGATCAGAGCATCTCCAAAACTGCAGCTCTTGTGGGGTGTTCCCGGTCTGCAGTGGTCAGTATCTATCAAAAGTGGTCCAAGGAAGGAACAGTGGTGAACCAGCGACAGGGTCATGAGCAGCCAAGGCTCATTGATGCACGTGGGGAGCGAAGGCTGACCTGTGTGATCCGATCCAACAAATGAGCTACTGTTGCTCAAATTGCTGAAGAAGTTAATGCTGGTTCTGATAGAAAGGTGTCAGAATACACAGTGCATGATGGGTCAGGGCTGTTTTGGCAGCAAAAGGGGAACCAACACAATATTAAGCAGGTGGTCATAATGTTATGCCTGATCGGTGTATACTGTATTTCTGTAATGAGTCCATTCTTCAAAAATATATTTCAAAAAAAAAAAAAAACCCAATCAAAAACCCTGAATGGATGTAACATGGCCACAAGTGACAACAGAAGCATTCACACCACATCCACAAGAGACAGACCACAAGTGATATAAGCATCTTGTCCAAGTAATTCCGGGTAAACTGATTTTCTGGGTTTTTTTTTTCTCAATATAAACAGAAATCTGGTCTGTGGTAATCATGCATAAACAAATACGACGCAAAAAATATTAGGCTAGGAAACACTTGGAAAATTAATCCTTTAACCCTCACCACTCTCACATAATCTGCTAAAACAAGGATGTCTGCGGCATTCCATTCGATTCAATTTTATTTGTATAAAACTACCCGACAGAAATCTGGACGTGGATTTAGATTCTCTAATGAGCATGACAATAGGCCCCTGAGATGAAAATAATAAACCTTTAGAGGACTAAAACTCAAAAGGGTCACACTAAGTGTCTTGAAGGAATGTTCTGTATTAACAAAAAAAACCCACAAAACTCTCTATGATTACAACAGTAGCAGTTTTTCCACATCTACTTATGAACAAATGAAAGTGAGAGTAACCAGTGGCAAAAGAACAGGCTTTCTTCCTTGCATGTTTCATAAGAGCACTCATTTGCTATTAAGAGCAAATTATTTTGTTAAATAAATAATAGTTAAATTAACTATTAAGAGTCAGCTGTTTCCCCATCGTATCTTTTAGTTAAGCATAACTTGGCTAAGATGTATGATTTACTATCTGTCTAATTACCTCAGATGTAAACTACATTTATCAGACTAAATGAATCCCATTTATAATGAGTTCCTGTCTAAATTTTTTTTAAAAACATAACCCCTGTAGCTGTGATTTGCTGGAGAACATTGACATGCTCCCCCCATCTATTGATATACTGTATATACAACAATCAACCATAATATTAAAACCACTGAAAGGTGATGTGTATAATGGCACCTGTCAAAGGGTGGAATATATAAGGCAATAAGTGAATAGTCAGTTCTCACAGTTGAAGTGTTGGTAGTCGGAAAAATGGGCAAGTGTAAGGCTCTGGATGACTTTAACAAGAGCCAATGTGTGATGACTGGGTCAGAGCATCACCAAAACAGCAGGTTGGTATACACTGTTCAGTACCTACCATAAGTGGTCCAACAAAGCACACCCTGACAGGGTCAAAGGCATCTAAGGCTTGTGCATGAGCCCCGAAGGCTAGCACATCTAGTGCAATCCCACAGAAGAACTACTGTTGCACAAATTTTTGAAAAAGTTAAGGCTGGCTATGACAGAAAGGTGTCAGAACACACAGTGAATTGTAGCTTGCTGTGTATGGGGCTACGAAGTTGCTACCAAAAGCACCTACAATGAGCATGTGGATATCAGAATTGGTTCATAGAGAAATGGAAGAACATGGCTTGGTCAAGGTGTTGACAATCACATTTGATCCATTTGATCCATTGGTTTGAGCTGCCAGGAAGGATATAATAACAATTATAATCACTGATTATAGATGCACAAACCAACTTGGTTCTACTCCTATCAGCCAAGAACAGAAATCTCTAGGTCTTCAACTGTCCAGTTTCAGTGAATCGGAGCCCATGATAGCTTCTTGTTCTTGTCTGGAGTGGAACCTGATGTTCTTCTGCTATTGTAGCCCATCCGCCTCAGGGTTTGATGTATTGTGCACTCTGAGATGATTTTCTACTCACTACAGAATTTCATCAGTGATATTCACTTAGCTGATGGGCTAACCAGTAAGAGCATATGACTGAATCATAAACTGATTCATTCCCTGAGCCCATGAATGCTCAAAAAAAAAAAAAAAAAAATCATTGCAAAAACATTGTGACTTCAGTGTAGAAACAGGGCTCTTCAGTTGAAGTGTGTTCATCCCTGTACCATAGCTTCAGAAGCACCTTAACCTGCACAGCGGATAAGAGACACTTGGCCGAAACAAACTGTATGAAGAGCATGCGGAGAGCATCTAAACACATGATATAAGTGAGTTTGAGAGATCCAAAAGTCATGACTAAAATGTTAATAATGCAGCCCTATGCACAGGCAAATGTTTGAGCATCACTGTTTATTACATTTTTAAGACACTTGGTGTATCTGGCCTCTGAATGAAAAAGCTGGACAAAAAGCTCATTTTAATGCAAAAACAGTGAAAGATGACACAGCCGAGAAGAGTATCCTTCACATGTACAAAACTAAAATAAATAACATTTTCATTGTAAAATGCATAAACAAAAATAGCTGACACACAAAATGGAAACAAAAATCCCAGTACATCTTGCATTAAAGTTATCTGTCTCTATATTTATATACGGGCAACGAATGCTCTGGTCTCAGCTTTGTCTTCTTGGGATCCATTCTGCACACACTGTGATATCATTTCTCCCACACACTATTCCAAGAGGCTGGGAAGGTAGTCTGCTCTAATCCTCAGAGATCATTTAAGTGAACAGCCTGTCCTAACTTTTCCTCCGCTGACGAAAATATCAACTTTGACAATGGCTGTTAAGAGAGCTATGATTGCAGAAATTAGAATATTATAAAAGTCCTTTCTGGGTGCTTTGCTTTATTTAGAATTTTTTTTCATCGCATATCCTGCTAGTACATATTCCTATTTCTACTTAAGGTCAGTCTGATAGGACCACACTGTACAGACTGCATTTACACCTACCTGAAATCGGATCACAGTGTGCACCTGATGACCTGTGAGTGCTCGAATACCAATTGCCAAGCTTGCTTTTTTACTATGGTGAAATGCCAGCTAATAATGAGCTAATCACAGAAAACGTGTATTCGCGCAGTGTACATGTAGCTGTTAACTAAAGGAATAAGGACAGAGATCAGAAACAAATAAGTGACAGTATGTTGGGGCCAACACAGGTAAATCTGTAAACAGCTGAGTGAGAAAAAAATGACTCCATACATTATACACACACACAATATATATAAGAAAAAGAAAAAAGAAGGTATGGGGGGGGGTTACACATTAGGGGCACGTTATCAGTTTCTTCAGGGAAAACATATCTTGATCCTTTGTGATTCACTGATAAAATGTGACAAAATACCTGTACTGTTATGAAAATAGTTCTGCATACATAGAGTGAGAAAAGAACATTCATTCATTACACTTTTCAGTCATTCTGGTCAAACATGCTAGATCCAGAGTCTATTCAAGGTACACTGAGCGTGAAGTGAGAATACACTCACATCTACGGTTTGGGTACAAACACTCAAACTTCTCAATCTACTGAACCAGTACAGAGTACAGTTTAGAGCTGGCTGTTCTTTTAGTGTACAAGGGCCTTCGTCATGCACATCTGGCTCAGGTGATAAAGAAATGTAGTGGTAGGTGGTATGCTTTTGTAAATCCAGATGACAGCCAAATGAAAGAAAGTGCTAGGTTATATCTGGTTTTAAATGATCTAAATAGATGTTCCATTAAGAAATAAGAATATGGCTAGTATAAATGTATAACAAAACACGGCAGCTTACAGTTCATCTAAACAGCAATAAAAACTAAGCACATGTTTTGTCACTTTGATAGTGGCCAAGTTTCCATTAAGCAGCTTGTGGGACCATCATGTGGTACAGAGAGACACTGTCTGATTTTAAATTGCACTAAAAAAGGGAATACAAGAAGTAAATCCTTTACCCCAGTATTTCTGATGGATGCTATATCAATATGGGAATGTTGACACTACCAAAGTCTACCATCATACTAAGCTGATAGAGCGAGAAGAGAAAAAGTGCTGAGGTAGAATTATTTTTTTACTTGTTCTCAGGGTGTTCATTAATGGCTTAATAAATCCCACGGGTGATAATGTGTTATAGCAGTCAACAAATGTGCAATGCAGAGGGGGCTTCCAAAATGAAGGCCTAATATAGAGTCTTATGGGTCTATAAACACACTTATATAGGCATGATCATAGCACAGCCTGATTCAGCTCAAACATCTCAAGCTTGTGCTGAATCAGGTGTATGTCAAACCTGCGAAAATGTCAGTGTTTGCAGACTTGGGGGTTCCTCAGGTGAAGGCCAGAGGAACTGAAGCATTTTAGCGGATTAGGAAGGATTAAAAGACAATGAATCTAAATGAGATAAACTTCAGTCCGACACACACAGACAGACTTTGTCGTATTTCATTTTGTGCTAAAGATTCATACCAGAATAACTAGTTCTTGATAAAGCATGTGTATATTTGAATATTTACATTTTGTGCCCCAATTATTTTACCACTATAACCATAGTGTTCAAGAAGGACTGCTCTTTATTCTGCATTTAAAAAAATCATTTTATGTTAAGAGAAACAAAACAGAAAAGATCACTTTTAATTATGATATTTTATGAATGACAGTATGATGAAATAACTCTAACCAATGCCACTGTTTGCTGTTTACAACAAAATATCTGAAACAACATGGAAAAGAAAGGGCTGAAATAAAGCACACAAAACATTTTCTGGATTAATTTAGAATGATGGCTGAGCAAATGGAATTTCAAGGGTGCAAGTGAGAGAACAACTGGGACTGTACCACTACTGCATTATATCAGCATATGACATGATTCACCTTAATACAAACTACAGAGAGAGAGTGCAAGGATGGAGTGCTAATGTGAATTCTCTCCTGTACAGAGCCAACATGGACCCAAAGCTTTTACTCCGAATAAAATTTTAAAATCCTCTATCATCAAGGATTATAGAGCTGGCTGCAAACTGACATTTTTACCGATAATAATCATCTTCCAAAACTTTTCTCGGATTAATCTATATATAACTATATTTGCTCCATCGATCAAGCTGAGGATTATCATGCAGGCAGTTGCCTTAAGAGCTACACCCTTCAAAAAGGTCTTTGTCTCACTGGGCAGCAAATAAGCAAAAAAGAAACCTTAGGAGGAATCATGATCAGGTCAACCATTAAAAGTTATCACCCACCACAACTTTTGGCACACTGGTCAAGTGATAGGTTTGTTCATCATCCTTTGCTACTCTATCTGCTTGGCTGAGGGAGGTTCCCAAATTAACGGCAGCCGTCATTCTGATGCTCAGCACTAGAATACCGTCTGTGAATTACAGAACTAGACACATTAGGATATGTAATCAATCTATGAAGAAAAATATTTTTAGCTACATTACAAAATGCACTTATTTTTGTAAATAACTCCTCAAGCAGACATTGATCTGACTGATCCATTTGGTAAAACTTTCATTAAGCTCTGGTCCAGTGAACAGAATTAACGAATTACATACACCAAGAAGAATGCACGTGACGATGCCCCTGAATTAGGCCAAAACGAATGAGCTCTGAGCGCTTTTATCTGAGAAACACACACACACACACACACGTAAACAACGAATCCTAATTATCACCATAACTGTGCTAACATAAAGCAGTAATTTTTCATATGCCAAAACTCTCTGGAGTATTAGAGGCCATATGGAGTGCTGTAGGTGGAAAGACATGCACAGGGTCTATGCTGGCTCTTTGCAGGTTCTGTCAGAACAGGAAAGGAAAGAAATAGATAGAGAGGGCCTGTACTCACTGGCTGCATTGCTGCTGTCTCCTATCTGTCTTCTCTTCACCTGATTCTACATCTGTCTCATCTATGCACCTTTCCGACTCTTCCTCCCTCCCTTCATTTCTGGTATCTTTCTGTGTATTTCTAAGCTGCAGGTGAGTGGACTTGTGAGCTGACAGAGCTACAACTGAGGGCTGATCTCTGCGCAGGTGCACCAAGCCTGCACCTGCACGTGGCTGGGATAGGGCAAGGGGTAGGGGGACACATGAAAGGTGAGAGGGGTAAGGAGGCAGGTGCCTAGATAGGTGTGCAGGGTTTGAGGATGTGTGTCTGGTGTTAGAGATCAGATTAGGTGGTTGGTCCCATTGTCCTTTCTTTTCCCAACTGTTCAGGTCAAATGAATCAGACCTGCTCTCAGCAGGACTTTCCTGGCAATCTTCCTTGGTAACCAAGAGAGTCTCTGAAGAGGAACTAAGGAAGTGTTTTCCTACTGGGGGGGGGGAGGGACACACAGTGCTGATAGCCTCTATAAGAGGAATTCTACTCCTGTTCTGCAAGCTGCTTGACAGGTCTGCTGAAGATTTTTCCCTAGCTGTACTTATACTGCAGTTATCATGCTTCATCAGAAACAGGTTCTGGTGCTGCGCTGCACCCTTGGGCTCCTGTGGATCAGTTACATTAACAACAAATGTTTCAGAATCTGTTCTGTCTGTGAACTTTCCTGTTACCTTTTGAGCCCAATCTTTGTCTGTTTCTAAGCTGATATTCCTGCACTCATGCAAAGTCCTCTCATGCAATTTATCACCAATCCTGTCGTCTTCCAAACTGCAACAGCTGGCATATGATGAAGCTGGCCCCTTAATGTTCATGGGAATGCCCTGTGTTTGCTCTTCCTGACTTGGGTCAATGCTCAGTGACGCCCTTGTAAGATCAGAAGACTTTGTCTGAAGCTCCTCTATTTTAACATTTTTGTCTCCAAATGTAGTGAAGGCAGCTTCTTCTGCACCTCCAGCATTATCCTGCTTCTGCGTGGTCACTGATGTAGAAGACCCTTTTGCCTTCTCTGCCAAGAACCGACGGATCTCTTGCTCGATGCTGTCATCGCTGTCCACTGAGCTGCTGTCCTCATCGACATGTGTAGACTGGACTCCATGGACTGCCGTCTTATATTCAGAGCCCTGGGCTTCCTTTGTGGAGACTTTAGGTTTCTTGCTGTTCTTCTGTGATTTCAAACATTTAGGCTTAGCACCTTTGTCCTGTCTGGATATGCTCATCAGCCCTTTGCTGCTTTTTAGAACCCCGGGTTTCATGGGCTTAGATGCAAGAACCAAATTTTGATCCTTGACAGATTTATGTTTTTTCAAGGTGTCAGTACCTGGTTGTTGGATAGGTTTATGGCTCTTTCGTGCCTTAAGTTTCATGTCCCGGACTTTTTTTTTCACTTTTTTCTTTGTCTTGAGCAAATCTTTTATTGCCGCATCAAGATCCTCATCACTGTCCAGAGAGCTACTCTTATCACTGCTGTAGTTCCTCTCCGATCCAATAAAATACTTTAAGGGACTGCTTCCAAGGCTAGAACCCTTGTTCATGGATGTGGCTCCTTCTGTAATGCTATGAAGGGGAGAGTACTGTGTAGGGTTGCTTTTCTTTACTGTATTTGGGCTACAAGTGTGCCATGTAACAGAAGAGAACTCACTCTGGGTTAGGGGTTTGGGTTGAGGATCCTCTTTTACTGTATTACCAGCAATTCCTTGTTTACAATTCATGCCATCTGCTTCTTTCCGTTTCCTTTTCCGTGAGAAGGACAGCCTTAGTGCTTTGTTCTGATCCTCCTCAACTTTAATGTGCTGTGGGCCTTTAGTAACTGTAGATACTCCAGGGTGGTCAGCTGCGGTTGCCTGTTCATGCAGCTTTGCTTTATGCTCCAGAAATTTACGAATCTCTTGCTCAATTCCATCCTCACTGTCCACAGAGCTTTCATCACTCTTCTCATACTGCTGCAGTGAAACTCCAGTGGGAAGGAAAGACGCAGTCTCTGTTGTTGGGGTACTGGCCAGGTCCAAGTTGGGCTCAAATGCTGCAGGCATGACAGTTTTAGAGATGTCCAAGATGGCCTCGGCACACATCAGCTCAGCAGTGGTGTTGACTGTGAGTGTAGAATGAATTTGCCGTCCATCCTGTGGCTCTTCGGCTCTAGTGGAGCACAATGAATCCCCACTGGCCACCATACATGTAGGCAACATGCTGAAAGAGAGGCCTACAGGTTTAGGTGAAGGACACTTTATTTCTTTAGGTTCTACTGTATTTTTCTTTCTGTTCTTCTTCTTAGCTAGTTTTTTAAGAGGCTTAACACCAATGCGATCAGCAATCAAACAGCTTTGCGTTGGGTGAATTTTGTGTTCCTTTTCCTTCTGCCTTTCCTGCTGGTAGTTCCTGATTGCCTCCTCAATGCCATCATCACTACTAGAGTCCAGCACGTCGTTCAGATTAAAGCACCTCAAGCCTTCATGACGCTCCTTCTCTTCTTGCTGAAATTTCTGTATGGCCTCTTCAATGCCATCATCACTGCTTGAATCCATTAAATCTTCCTCTTTTATTCTGAGTGAAGCTGATGTACAATCCACTTGTGGCAAACAGGAAGATGTTCCAGAAGAAGGTGGAGCTTTTGTAGGCAAAGTTTTCTCTTTGATTGTTTTTTTCTTTTTCTTCAAGCCTACCAATGGCTGGATTCCTTTTGAACCTTTCAGTGTAGGGTTGCTAGTAGTTAGCACCTTGGTGGAATGCATGAGCTGTTTAGGTGCATCTGGCATACAATTTCCTTCCTGTTGAACTTTTGGTATCTGCATTGGGTCCTCCACTGGCTCCCTTTTAACCTTTTGGTCCACTTTCTCCTTCAGGTACTCCTGAATGGCCTCCTCGATCCCTCGGTCCACAGAATCATCGCTATCTGAACCTTCAGTGGCGTCAGAGCCGAATGCACGAAGCTTACTGCTCTCTGTCGCTGCTCGGCGACAAGACTTGTGGCCACCACATGTCGGCTTGGGCAGGCTGAGGGCAGACTGGGCACTAGAGTTGACCTCATTGCTCATGTCTGAGGACTGTGTGCTGCAGAGGCTGTCGATGATCATCTGGACTTTGTGCGGGATGGGAGTTCCGCTGGATGATACAAAGTCACTGTCTGAAGCACTATCATTGAAGCAAAGTGGCAGGCTCAAGCTCTTACCGGACCTCCATTCTGAGTGAACTGCCACCACAGGAGGAACTGTTTTCAGAAACATTATAGAATGAAAGAAGAGGGGGGAAGGTGGGGCCTGGGACGTCTACCTGTGACCTCGTAACATTCTAAAAAAAAAAAAAAAAAAGGGAAAGAGAAAAAAAATGATACAATTAAAAACACATATTGATTTTCATTTGTTATAGCATTCAATGTATGGTACACAAACTCATGTGAATATATTGATATTGTAAAATATTACTTTTGGAACATTGTCTGGTCACTAAATGCTAGATCAGAGCTTAGTATCATTTAATCACTGAGAGGTCAACAAGCCAGAACAATCTTGTAGAGCAACACCATCTGAAAGTGTTAGCATAGCTGAATAGAATGCGTTGTCTTTTTTGTAGTAATCCATAACAAGTGGATCATTTTTAAGCTAATGTTAGTTCAATTCCGAAATAAATCTTCTGACAGATTCTTCAATCAGGTTATAACCAAACAGCATCAGGTTGTGGCTACTCAGGTCTTTCTGAAAACAAACAGTACATCTCTGTCACCAAAGAGGTCAATAAAATCACTTTTGGTTCAGCTACATGGACAGTTTTGTTCATGTTTTACTACATCAACAATTCCAAGTAACACTAGATGCAATCAGAAGCAGACATTTAGGGAAGAGATTTAGACATCAGGCATTTTGTGCCAGCTCCAGTAGACGGAGGCCAACCCTGCGAGGATCCTGAGGCATCCAGAGATGGACCAGCTCCTAATGGATTCTGTTTGGTGAAGATTTGGGTATTCAAAGCAACCCTATGTGAACTTTGAGGACGACAACAACCTCTTAATCAATACACACACTAACGTTCCACATATGCTGTATCTGCATCACAAAACTGACTGTACATGACTGCAGAAAGGACACTGCTCATAATCACACTCTCCGGTGTTTAGAAGCATTTCTAATCACACTCTCCGGTGTCACCCAAATGAGGATGGGGTTCCCTTTTGAGTCTGGTTCCATACCATCTAAGGGAGTTTTTTCCTTGCCACAGTCGCCTCAGGCTTACTCACGAGGGATGATTTTGTCGAACATCTAGGACTTTTGTACTATGTTTTTGGTTTCTCATGTTCTGTAAAGCTGTTTTGGGACAAAGAAGAAATTCTAACAACCAATACCTGACATGTTCAGAAGAAAAAAATAGATATTTAGATTTTCTTTTTTCCTCAAAAATATTTCTTTCACCGAAAACTTTTTTGTTTGTTTGTTTTACATAAAATCCTTGGGTGTTAATGGGGGGGGGACGACTCATGTTAATGCATGGGCTCGTGCCAAGAACTAAGATAACAGTGTTACGTGAAATATTAACATTACAGGGAAATATCCGTCACGCGCATTGTCTATTTCCGCCGCAAATGTTTACTTTACTCTGCGCGGGTGAATCCAGCAGGTGAATCAAGTCACGTGCAGCGTTATGGCGATCAAATAATAGAAAAGTGTATTAAATACAGCAGAGGGTTAGTAAGTTAAGTGTTTGCTATTTGCATTGCCCATTCTCACTTACCGCGGCGAATATCTGCGACGAAACGCAATCTAATCGTTTAAACCTAATTCACTCTTCACGATTATCAGACGCCAAGAGTGAAAGTTGTTTCATTTAAATAGAAAAAAATAACTCATTGATAAAATAACCTCTGAGGTTTTGCCGTCGTAGTGGCTGCGTTGTGGCTCGTGCTCACCTCTCACGAGCCTTTAGCATACGCGGCTTCGAGCTCCAGAAAAAAAACATGCTTAAAAAATTTGCTTATTCGTTTACACGAGCTACTTTCATATCTACATCATCGCTGTTAGAAACGCGGACTACTCCTTACAAGTATTTAGTAACGTCATTATTTCATAAACACCCAGGTTTCTTTGTTTAAATTTCCCCAATTCGGTAGGCTCTAGAGCCCGAGCCTCGCACCGCGCTGTCGCCGTATCGCTAGCGGCTCAGGCTGCGCCGCTCGCCGCCCAGCAGAGCTAAGACACACCGCAGAGGAACCGGCTTCCGTTCCGCTGCCGATTGGTGCACTGATAAACGTCCACGTTTATTACCGGCTTACCTCCTTTTCCAAAAACGCTACCTGTCAGATACACAGCTACAACACACCCCAGACAACGTGCTAGGTCCATGATAAACGAGTAAAATAACAAACGAAGACACTAACTTCTTCACGTCCTGGCGAGGGGCGGAAGCCTCAGGACGGAAGGCTCAGCGCGGGCCTCTCTCCGCCGCGCGAGCCGGCTCATTTTCTGGACCCCCTCCCTTTGTAATCGTAAACATGAGCAAACTGAAACCGAACACGGCAAAAAAAATAAAAAATACATGAGCAAATTCGACGTGCTTACCCGGAGACTGATGGAACGCTCGCGTTCATGTGCTGGTATTGGAGTTTCGAAGAGACTTGCTGAATTATTACATAAATTCTGATTTTTTGTGTCTTCACACGGCACTGGCGCGCGCAGAAAATGCACGTTCTCGAGCCGCCGCGCTTCCTACTTACCATGGAGAGCTCACTTAAAGCTACAGTATCCCTGAAAAAGCAACTCTGGGGATGGGTAAAACTCTTCATATGTGCAGAACACACAATATTTAGCAAATATTACATAAATCCTTCTGCAAAAGTAAAATGATTTTCTTTGATTTATAAAATGATTTATAATTCTACTTCATTAAGTCAACCCCAGTATATTGTCAAGTGGACAATACCAGGAGCTTCTTATAATTCAACATAATTTCTAAATTCCTAATTCCAAAGCCATGAAATGTTTAATGATGGACACCTGAGCGCAAAACTGACCACTGCACCACAACAGCAGTTCAAAGTAATTCTATCCACTGCAGTCCCATATCTTCATGTAGTCTTTTTATTCCTGGTTGGAATATGGAAATTATAAGTTGCGACTTAAAATAGAATACATTATTATTATTATTGCAACTAGTGGTCAAAAATGGGAACTGTAACAAGCACCAATTATGGTCCGTAGGGACAGGAATCACGCCGCCCCATGCTTGCTTTATGAATATTTCCAGTGGTGGAGAAGCAGTGGACAGACAGTTAATGACAGGGATGTCACAGCTGGTGTCTAGCTGGAAACTACTCTGTAGCCACGAAGATCTTAATTTATAGCAAATAGTGTGACTGTACTTAGTCCCTAGTTTCTTTTTGTCGTATGTAGCTTTGTGTCTTTATGTAGCACTAAGGTCCTGGAGGAAAGCAGCAGCTGTATATGGTTGAAATGACAATAAAACGTCTAGACTAAATTTGCATAAAACAGGGATGATGTGATCAAATATTCTGGTTTTAGTAAAGACTCTGGCTGCTGCTGCACATGGGGTAGCTGAAGGAGGGGCTATCCACAATTAGTTCTAAATGAGAAAGTCTATTTTTTTTACTGTATTAAATAAGAATCTAGGTTTATTTTGTTATCTTCTATTAAAATTCAAATTCAAATTTTATTCATCACATACGAAATCATATTCATCACAGTACGACATGTAGTGAAATGCTTTTTACGACTGTCCTACATGTGAAGAAAGAAAACAGTAAAAATTGTAAAGTGTGTGGACATGAAAAATAAAGGGATATAGTTTAAAAAAAACAATATATATATATATATATATATATATATATATATATATATATATATATATATATATATATATATATAAACAGTAAAAATAATAATATAATATAAAAATATAAAATATATATGTAATGTAATATAGTATAATATATTGTATATATAAAAATAAAATAATATATAAATAAATAATATATATGTGTAAACTTTATAATATATAGAAAGATACAATATATACATATATGTAGATGTAAATGGACAAATTTAAATCGTATGACAATAAATAAATACAGTATGTACAGTACAGTGTGCATATATATATATACAGTGTGCACACAAAGATGTACAGAAAGATGTACAGTGAGTGTGGTTGTCGTGTGCACAGAGTAGTGCAGAGTATGCAAAGTAGTGCAATTATTGCAATTATTGCGTGTGCGACAATCAGCTGAGGTAGAATGTCATGTCATGGAGAAATATGCTGACCTAGCAGCAGTAGGGGACTTTCTGTAGTTTAGAAGCCTCTCTTTCCATGCAATTAGAAATAGTACTAATTTGTTTAGTCACCATTTATTTTATTTTTTTTTCCAAAACAGGGCTTTTTTGAGTCAGTGTTCCACAACACTAGAATTTATTCAAATCTTGTGGAACACTGACTCAGACAGTGGGGATTTTCACTAAAACTGGGTACGGTATCTGATATAATTGTATGCTTGATATGGTAGGATGAACAAAGTGCATATATTATGACCAAGACTCTAAGAGATTGTGGGTTCAGTTGAACGGTGCTAGAGGACAGGAGGGAGTGTGCTGCAGGGTGAGGTATGATAAGCGCCTAAAGTCGGTGGGTGCAGGACAATTTGTGGCTTTGTAGGCCAGAATTGGTGTTTTACATCTGATAAAGGCAGCTACAGAAAGCCATTGGATGAAGCATAGCACTAGGATAGTGTGGAAGAATTAGGGGAGATTAAGTGTTTGTACAATTAACATAGATCTGGATACTGATATAAAACCCATCAGCATAGTGGTCATCATTAAAATGGAGTAAGTTTAGAATCACCAAGACTATTCCTAGATTAACTCCGTAACCAGGCTAGAAAGTCCTTGTTCATGGAAGTGACCAAGAACCCACTGACCACTCCAACAAAGGTTCTTAACAGAGAACTTGCTGGAAGGACAAATATCCCAGAAATACTCAATTAATCAGGCCTTTCTGAACTTTTGGGGCTTCTGGCAAGAAATAGGTAATCCTCATCAAATGGTAATGCCACCCCTATGGTGAAATATAGTTGAAATATGGTGAAATATATGGGTGCTTCTCAGTGGCAGAGGCAGGTGGTGAAAAATATTTGAAATATGGTGAAATGTAGGGCTGTTTCTCCGTGGCAGAGAAAGAGAGACTGGCCAGAATTGAGCAAAGCGTGTATGAGGCCCCTGAAGGAAACCTGCTCTAGAGTGTATGCCATGTACTGGAGTATACATTTCACCACAATAGCAGTCTGAAGCATACAGCCAAGACACACTCTTTGGTTGAGTCTTTGATTGTCCTTGTATGGCACAGCCCTCTTCCCACTAAATGTGATTGAGTTTCAGAGGATCTGCAAGGAAGTCTTGAAAAAACTGCCTAAACCCAGGTGTATAAAGAATGTAGAGACTGGAAGCTGTAATTGCTTCTATAAAGTACAGAATAAAGGGATTAAGTACTTATGCCACAGGATAGCTACCATTCTTTTGACAGTGACTGTAAAGCTTTCTGTGATTTATGGGCTGGGACAGAACTATTTTTATAACTTTATCTGGATAATTCAAAACAGCATTTAATTTAGGAATCTATTACTGACCGGTGCCTCCAAATGGATAATGCAATATGTCTGGTCTGTGTCAGGGTTTACCTTCTTGACAAGCCAGAGCAGCCCTGTTACAGATATAAAATAAATACGAAAACAAAAAAAATTTGGAAATTTGCTTCGACTTGGGTGCTTTTCTGTCCAACAAGGAAGAGAATGGTAAAGGAGATTTAAAAAAAATTGAGTCTAAAGATCACAGTTTTGGAATGACCGTTTATTGAATCTTTTGGTTGAGGGCAGCTAGTTTAATGCTACTGTCACAAAATGAGAGGTAATACAAATGATTCGAGAGTGGTTTTATTAATCCACAGGCAGGGAGACAATTGACAATTACAGAATGGATGGCAAGAGTCACAAAAAGCAGAAATCAAAACAAAAATCAAAACAACAGGTAACTAGCATGGTCAAAATTGGGATAAATAAAACAGTAATATAAGACTTGGAATTCATCAGGGGCAGAATGCACAAAGTTAATGCTAAAGAAATGCTCTCTTTTACAGTGTGTGTGTGTGTGTGTGTGTGATTGAAAAACTTTTGAGTTCCTCAATAGTCTGGTGATTGCGAACTTGTCAGTAGTGGTTTATTTTGGGTAGTGTAGGCAGTCTGTGGTTCTTGGTGAATTGTTCTGAAGCAGAATGTTTAATAATTCCCTAACAACTACAATTCTTTTCTTTTTTAGTGGAGGCCTTCCCCCACTCCAAGTTCTCAAAAATAATCCTAAGTCTGTTTTTTGATAGCCAGCCTAGTATTGCTGATAATTACTATGCAAAGTTCTGAGAAATCTCTGCAGCAAGAAAACAGAGATCAGATGATCAGCTGTGGTTGGTTGAGACGAAAGTGAAAGATTTTAGACACACACACCATAAGCATGTTTGGTAACCAAAGGGAACTGCATACAGTGAAAATCTGATATGCACAGTAAATTTGGTGGTGAATAATTCATACTTTGGGGATGTTTTGTGGCTGGTGGTACAAGCGGCTCTTGTGACAGTTGCTGGCAGAATGATTTCTTCTAAATAATGATATATTTCAACTCAAAACTTTGTTGCCTCTACCAGAAGATTGAGACATGGACATTTCCTCAAATTTCCTATAGTTCAACCATATCCAACCATTCTTTCTTAAGTAGAATTTCTTGATAGATGTGGTGTAAAGCATGCCGCTACTGGACTCTGTTTGATGGAGTGACCAATCAAGCATCTCTGTCTGGCAATATATTGGACGAGTCTGGGAGAATGGTACTTGCCTGGCTGCATTGTGCCAAGTGTAAAGTTTGGTGGAGGGGGGATTATGGTGTGGGGTTGTTTTTCAGGGGTCGGGCTTGGCCCCTTAGTTCCAGTGAAAGTTTGAAACTTTTAATGCTTCAGCATACCAAGATATTTTGGACAATTCCCTGCTTCCAACTTTGTGAAAACAGTTTGGGGATGACCCCTTCCTGTTCCAACATGACTGCACACCAGTGCACAAAGCAAGGTCCATAAAGACATGGATGTGCGAGTTTGGTGTGGAGGAACTTGACTGGCCTGCACAGAGTCCTGACCTCAACCCGATAGAACACCTTTTGGATGAATTAGAGCTGAGACTGCAAACCAGGCCTTATCACCCAACATCAGTGCCTGACCTAACAAATGCTCTTCTAGAGGAATGGTCAAAACTTCCCATAAACACACTCCTAAACCTTGTGGAAAGCCTTCCCAGAAGAGTTGAAGCTGTTAGAGCTGCAAAGGGCGGACCAACTCCATATTAACCCTATGGATAAAGAATGGGATGTCATTAAAGTTCATGTGCATGTAAAGGCACTATATAGCGTATATAGTGTATGCTTCCAAATTTTGGCACTTTTTTTTGAAGGGGAGTGGATCACATCCCCTTAATTAATTGCTTAAATCCATTAAGTTGAGCTAGCACTGACATGCCAGAATGAACAGAGCCAATTAAGTATATTTAGTTTAATTTGGAATTGTCAGATTTTATTCAGAGACAATGGTATTGGAATTAAGCAGAAAGTGGGAAAAAAAATCAGAATTAATAAGTGAATAATAAGTCAGCTTCAACCCCATCACCTAGTTATGTTTTTTAACTGCTTGATAGAATGAAGATACTTTTAGGATAAATCTATGTGAATTCATCTACAAATAATTCAGTTTCATAGTACTTTTGTAGAGCAACTACAGTACAGTTTTCCTGCTGAGAACTCAGCTCCATTTCCATTTTTGCTCCATTCAGGGTATACCTTACACCTCATCATTTTCATGTAAAGCTTGAAAGGATAAAGCAACTACTAGATATGATTGAGTGAATGATCTGCCAACTAATCGAGATCATTCATCATTCTAATAGAATTTAATTATGTAGAAATTAATGTTACAAAGAAATAAATTGTTTTTCATATTTATGTACACTGATCAAGCATAACATTATAACCACCTGCCTAATATTGTGTTGGTCCCCCTTTCGCTGCCAAAACAGCCCTGACCTGTCAAGGCATGGACTCCACTAGATCCCTGAAGGTGTGCAGTAGTATCTGGCCCAAGATGTTAGCAGCAGATCCTTTAAATCCTCTGTGGAGGTGGGGCCTCCACAGATTACACTAGTTTGTTCAGCATATCCCACAGATGCTCGACTGGATTGAGATCTAGGGAATTTGGAGGCCATGTCAACACCTCAAACTCGTTGTTGTGCTCATCAAACCATTCCTGAACCATTTTTGCTTTGTGGCACAATGCATTATCCTGCTGAAAGAGGCCACAGCCATCAGGGAATACCGTTTCCATGAAAGGGTGTACATGGTCTGCAAAAATGCTTAGGTAGGTGGTACATGTTAAAGTAACATCCACATAGCTGGCAGGACCCAAAGTTTCCCAGCAAAACATTCCCCAAAGCATGACACCGCCTCCACCGGCTTGCCTTCTTCCCATAGTGCATCCTGGTGCCATGTGTTCCCCTGGTAAGTGACGCACACGCACCCGGCCATCCACATGATTCATCAGACCAGGACACCTTCTTCCATTGCTCTGTGGTCCAGTTCTGATGTACCCATTGTTGGCACTTCCGGTGGTACACAGGGGTCAGCATGGGCATCCTGACTAGTCTGCAGCTAGGCAGCCCCATATACAACAAATTGTGAAGCACTGTGTATTCTGACACCTTTCTATCAGAAACAGCATTAACTTCTTCAGCAATTTAAGTAACAGTAGCTCGTCTGTTTGATCGGATTACACGGGCCAGCCTTCGCTCCCCACGTGCATCAATGAACCTTGGCAGCCCATGACCTTGTCGCTGGTTCACCACTGTTCTTTCTTTGGACCACTTTTGATAGATACTGACCACTGCAGACCAGAAACACCCCACAAGAGCTGCAGTTTTGGAGATGCTCTGATCCAGTCGTCTAACCATCACAATTTGGCCCTTTGTCAAACTCGCTCAAATCCTTATGCTTGTCCATTTTTCCTGCTTCTAACACATCAACTTTGAGGACAAAATGTTCACTTGCTGCCTAATATATCCAGCGGGTGACATGATGAGGAGATAATCAGTGTTATTCACTTCAGCTATCAGTGCTCATAATGTTATGGCTGATCGGTGTATCTATGAAGTCAAACAAACAAAAACCTGCTCAAGGTACTACTGTATATTTTACGTAACGTATAGAGCTTCCATCCATACCTCTAAATTCATTCCAAACTTTTTTTGGTTTTTCTTTCAATTGCTTAGAGTTTACATTAACAAAGCATTTTCTCTCAGCCATCTGAAGGAACAGAACTCGGTGTGCTATAGAATTCCAGTGAGTTTTTTGAGTTAAATCACAAGGTGGTGCTGTTTAATAACATTATGATGAAATCTGCTGGAAGCAGAGTCATACTGAGTGTGAGTAAGAGCACTGCAAATGCTTGTTATATGTATAGCACACATGAATTAGTATTGATTCTGCTGAAGCAGGGGTAGAAAATTTGATTTGTCAAGTGATGCAGATATTATTATACCACAAAGGCTCTACTCTATTTACAGCTCTTCAAACATACAGTACTTGCAGTTATCCAACCACATTGCTCTGATTCTGCTAGCCTGTATGAACAATATTATTATTCACAGGAACACCATTTGCAAATTACAATACAGCTGCCTTTTGAATGCAGAACAGTTGTTTTGCTTTGTTCATGAGAACACGAGTTTTCATTGAAATTCTGCTGAAAATCCTCAACACAGGGAGAATTATAAAAATAATCTCATGGAAGAGAAACAGGTGCGCAAGACAAAATAGTGTCTAAACAGTTGGTTTCATTTGATTATTTGGTTAACATTTTGTTTTTTTTTTATGCATTTAACTCTATTTAAATCAAATTAAGTCTTGAATGAAGTGTATCCTAACACTCTTAGTAGCTTAGTAACATATATCAGATCTAATTCAGTTTAGAATATCAGGTTATAATTCAGTCTCTTTAAGTATCCAAGACAAGACATAGAATTTAAGCTGCCTTTTTAGGGTTTTTTTTTTGCAATACATTTCATAAAAAGTTCTTTTGTGTCATTTTATTGTGACAGTTCATGTCTTCATTTGGTGAACCTGGATGTTTGTATAGTTATTATGTATTATGAATATAGACCCCTTTGGTGCAAGGGCAACTTGGCTTCAGGAGACCTAATCAGCCTAGCAACCTGACGTGACTTGTTTATAATCTGACTGATGAATCTATCACGAATTTTATTCAGGAATCAGACTCACATAAGCTAAAATGTATATCTCCAACAAGAGGGCAGCTTAAACTAACACTTTTGATTGTGTCATTCTAGAAGATCATTATGGCTTGATACCCTGACAGTGGCTAAATGATCCTAAATGAAGTCATGGTCCAGCCTGAAATGACTGGGCATATATATATATATATATATATATATATATATATATATATATATATATATATATATATATATATATATATATATACTACCAGTCAAAAGTTTGGACACATCTTATTCCATGGTCTTTCCTGAAGTTTATTTCTTTCTACATTGTAAAACAATGCTGAAGGCGGCCAAAATACACAATAATGTCCTCTGATCAGTTGATATTGAGATATGTCTGCTACTGATGCTCTGTAAAGCCTTCATAACGACTCTAATCTGAGGTGCTGTTAATTGGTGATTTGTGAGGCTGGTAACTCTAAATGAACTTCTCCTCTGCAGCAGAGGTAAGTTTTGGTCTTGCTTTACTGGGATGGTCTTCATGTGAGCCAGTTTCATCATGGTGCTTGATGGGTTTTGCAAATGCATTTGACAATACTGTTCTTGCAAGAACTATTCCAGAACACCTGACCTTCGTGTCTTAAAATAAAATCTGACTGTTTTTTGTTGTCATTACATATGGATTACTTAAGTCCATGTGTGTTATTTCATATTTTTGAAATCTCCAGTATTGTTCTAGAATGTAGAAAATAAATCCCTAAACAAAAAACATTGAATTAAAAGGTGTGTCCAAACTTTTGACTGGTAGTGTATATACAGATTTAAAAAAGAAAGAGAGACTTTTTTTCTAGTAGAGAGAAATATTTGTTGTTTGTGGCCACAATCATAATATTTTATGAGTACAACATGAGCGACATCACAGCACTGAAAGCTGTAGCTACAGAAACAGATACTATAACTCTTTATTACGCTGAACAAAGTTAAGTAAACATGTCCATTATAGGCAACTTCTGAGCAAAAATGTGGCCTATTGTTAAATAGCTAGTTTCATAGTGTAGATTTTATGTGAGCTGAGTTAAAATGGGCATTGCAGAGATGGAGCTCCTTGGACCAATGATTCCTCCTAATTTGTTGTAATCACAAACAACAAATTGTTGGTCTGAAATGATGTATGAATTCATACTCTGCAGGAAAAATGAACATGTTTATGAAAACTTTTCCAATTCTGATACCACAGCACAACACAACATTTTAGAAAACAAATTCTGGCTTGCTGTTCAAAATCACTATAGACAAACCGGTTATTTTGAAGCCAGTTGAGGTCATTGCGGTTGTGAAAACATTAACATTAGCAGAGGCAATATAGTATGCAACATAAACAGATACTTGCACACACACACACACACACACTATATGGCCAAAGGTATGTGGACACCTGACTATCACATCCATATACAGGTATGTAGCATTATAATTTCCCTTCACTTGAACTAAGAGGCCCAAACCTGTTCCAGCATGCTCCTGTACACAAAGCTAGCTTAATGAAGGCATGATTTGCCAAGGCTGCTGTTGTTGAACTTGAGTGTCCTGCACAGAGCCCTGACCTCAACCCTACTGTAATCATTTAGGATGAACTAGAAGGCAGTCTGTTCCCCAGGGTCTCCTCATTCAACAACAGTGCCTGACCTTATTAATGTTCTTGTGGCTGGATGAGCAAATCCCAAGAGCCATGCTAATCCCTAGTGGGGATCAATCCATTCAATCAAATCTACTGGAAATCCTTCCCTGAAGAGTAGAGGTTAGTTTAACAGCAAAGAGTAACTAAATAGGAATGAGAAGTTCAAATTACACATATGGGTGTGGTGGTCAGGTGTCAACATAACTTGCGTTATCATACAAGATTCAAGATCGTTCAAGATTGAATGCAATATGAAGAGCACATCTATACTGTACTGGACAATGGTCTTAGGCACAAATGTTGTAAAGTTAAGATAATAATGAAATTAAATGTTTCTACATAAATACTTTGAATGGCAGTAAAAAGTAATAAAATAAACAAAGCTAATATTTGGTGATAAACATTTTGTGCATTAGTAGTCCCAGTATACTTTGTGCAGTTTTATGAAAGGAATTAGCTGCTAGGTTTTGTTGTATCTTAGAGAATCTGCTACTGGTTTTCTCGAGAGTTTGTCGTGCTTGCTTCTTGTTTTTGCATGCGAAACCCAGCATCTTTTATTATGATTTTTGTCTGAAAAATGATGGATTTTGTGTAACATAAAGTTTTGTTGCCAGTAGCCTGGAGATCATTTCACAAGGCTCTTCTTACAAAACAACCCTTGTGGTGCTCCTCCTGTTCCTCCTGACACAAAGGAATATATACTGGTTTTGCTGCTGGGTTTTTGCTGTTCTACAGCCATATCCAGCTCTCCTTGTGTAACGGGCCATTTCCTCCATGCTCTTGAAACTGTGCTGGGAGAAACACCAAACCTTTTTGCGACAGCATGTATGCATGTGCCATCTTGGAAAAGCTGGACTACCTGTGCATCTTAAGTTGCAGGTACTGCCTCATGCTACAAAGCACAAAACTAGACAAAAATCAGTCAGGAGGGATATGGAGAGAGTAATTGTCTGTGGCCACCACCTGTAAACCATTCCCTTTTTATGGCTGTCTTGCTGTTGCCTCTCCAGTGCCCCTGTCATTTTCATTTGCACTAAAGCTGGTGAAACCAATTCACATTATGCTTCAGTTACAGATCAGTTATGCCTCCTAACAGTGCATGATTAAAGACTGGGCTCTTGTCTATCCTCATATGTACAACTTCACATTTAGGCTCACTCTCAGAAGTTCTATGTTGATATGTGCAATGGCTTTCCTACAGAAAATATTTAGAATGTATATGTCCATGAGGCATGATGGAATACATTAGCTGTAGTTGTTATGCTCTCTAAAAGAATTACTTTTTACTTTTTAGAATTATTAGTTTTTACTAATGGTAGTTTCTCAAATTTTTCAGTTTATTCCTGAGAGAAAGAAGGTGGAGAGAGTGGAAGAAACACAAGAAACAATACCATTTTACCTAAAATGGGCAATTTATTACTTATAATATGATGCTTTAAGATCTTTTAGTTAGTAGGCAGGTGAAATAGCTTACATTATAAATAGGACAAGACTTTAAAGGTGCCATTTAAAGTTTGTTTGGATTGTGTCTGCCCTAAAACAGAGTCTTGGTATGGGGTAACACTGCGGTTTTGAACTAGAGTGGCTTGGAAAAGCCTGCTGTGATGTATGATGTGTGAAATTCTAAATGTCACATGCCACTGGCTTACACCTGGTGAGATTAGCAACATGCTATTATTATACCACAAAGTCACACTTGCACCTGCATGAATAAAGCTCTTGGTCTCTTAATGATACTCTATTGGTAGAAGGGGATTTTTCAGATTTAGTATTTCATAACTGTTGCAAGCATAGAGCATGTCATGGCTCAAAAGCTATTATGAGTAACACTGTAATGCAAATGAAATATTGATGTTTCGTTTTATGGTGGCATCTGCAGTACGGGGTCATGAAATATTAAAACGTGGCAGAAGGAGGCACAGTCTATATTTCAGATGTGTGTGTTTGAGGGAAATGAAATGAAGCATAGCTTTGCAGAGAGACAGAGGAAGAAACAGAGATAGAGACAGAGAAAAGAAGAAAGAATATCCTAAATATTGCTCTGTAATCTGTTTAGTAGAATAAAGAATAGGAAATGGTAATGGTGATACCTAGCTGTTTATTTCAAGCTAGGTATTTGCAGGGAGTGTAAAGGGAAATCAGTTATAGAAAAATCCTCCTACTGCTAAAGTTGTCTCCTACAAATAAACAGTATTATTCCTCAGTATTTTGTATCTGATGGAATCACTAGTTTTCACATTTTCACATTCACATGATCACATTTTCTGACCAGGTCATAAGAACAGTGTGATTATATAGTGTAGGTTTGTAAAATAGAACAAAAGAGATACAGTATATCCATTTTCTCCAAGCAAGGGATAGCTAGAGATCTCTTCTCCTAATTTTGCTCCAACAGAGATGCTGTCATGCAGTGTAGGGTTTACCTTGTGGAGATCTTATGATCTGTCTAGTTTCAAACTTACAATACCTGTATAACATGTATACAGTTAGCACCAGCACTACTTTTCTTCTCAACCATCAACTCACACACACATACCCAATATCTGAAACTAACCACCTGTAGGAAAATATATTTTGAGGTCACTCTAGAATCTACTGTAAGATTGCTCTTTGAATAATCATTTACATATCCCAGCTCTCACCACCAAATGTTGATCAAATCAGATAGTGATCAAGAGCTGTGAACTAGCTGACAGTTATGGGGCCAACTCCGGGGATCTTTCCCACATTCAATGCTTTGTTTAAGAGTATAGGCTTCTGTATTGTCACACCTTCAAGGCCTGCCCACTCAAAGCCTTTAAAACTGCAAAGTATGTGCCTTTTCACTGGACTCGATGACTACAGTACCACCGCAGTGTGTTCTGATCTCCAATAAAACATTCCTGCTGAACACTACTTTCGAGTCCCCTGGTCTGCTTTGGTGAATTCACAACACTCCTTGCCTTAAGTTACCATTTACTGTTATTTATAGTTTCTATATAAATAACAACGTAGAACATGGTCCCATTGGTAGTAGACCATTAAATTTTTAGGTGTGCAAAACTATTTCATTTTAAAGTAAATTAAAGTAAATAACACTTATTATATGGTTGCATATCTCTTGTTTGCATCAACGTAGTGATCCACTGACATCACCGAACTGGTGCATTTTTCTTTTGTGATGCTTTTCCAGGCTCGTAGCTTCTTTTAGTTATTGTTTGTTTTGTTAGGTTTTTCTCTCAGTGTCCTCTTCTGGAGGTTAAATGCATGCAGTATTGGATTATGATCTGGTGTTTGACTTGGTCATCCTCCAGTTTTTTCTCTTCAATGAAGCCCTTTGTTGTGTTGGCAGTGTGTTTTGGATCATTGTCTTGCTGCATGGTGTAGTTTCTCCCAATTAGATTGGATGTATTTCTCTGTAAATTTGCAAACAGAATGTTTCTGCTGATCTCTAAATTCATTCTGCTGCTATCATCATTGGTTACATCATTGATAAAGATTAGCAATCCAATTCCAGTGGTAGCCATGCAAGCCCAAGCCATAACAATGCCTCCAGTGTTCTTAAATGATAAGCTCGTATGTTTTGGATCAAGAGCAGATTCTTTCTATACTTTGGCATTTCCTTTACTTTGGCCCAGGTTAATCTTGAGCTTTTGCGGTTCATTTGATTCTCACTGCCAATGAGTGGTTTACATCTTGTGGTATGGCCTCTATACTTCTGCTCCTGAAGTCTTCTTGGAATGGTGGAGTGTGATACCTTTACCTGCTCTGTAGAGGCTGTTGGTGATGTCACATGGACAATGGCAGCTCAGCAAATGAGCTCAAATGTCAAGCTGCCACTGCTGGACCCTTAACCCTTTATTGCTCTGTTGTATAACTGTGATAAATGTAACCTGCTCTGAACAAGGGTGTCTGCCAAATGCCATAAATTTCACTGACTATTGTTTGGGGGTTTTCTTTACAACGTTTCTGTCACCAGCTGCAGTTGTTTTCCCTGGTCTTACTGCCTTACTGCCATACAAGCCTTACTGCTTGAAAAAGATGGTGGGGAAGAAAATGGTAAAATGAAATAGATGAAAATTGTTTACTCTGTTGTATGAAACAAAAACTGCTGCTTATGACACAGTTCAACACAGAGGTCTGTACTGAAGGTCCTACTTGCCATCAAACTTATCAAGTTCCTCATAATGCTGGATTAACCCATGGTTATAGCAAGGGTATAGTTTAGAGAGCTATTGATTGTTTAAACAGTCAATCAAACGGGGCACACCTGGGCAACAATATCAGTGTTCAGATAATGACCAGGTTTAATAACTCTGGTGACCTCTATTTCATTGGACTGGTTGAACACACCATACCACTTTGATAATAGTAGAGAACCTGTATATCTATACAAAGTATTTAAATTTCCTCAGGCTGAAAACCAATCTTGTGCTATTTTATGGATAGTATGCAGTAATGGGTAAATTGTCTGTTCAGCTTTTTGCCTTTTTAAACCAGCATGACCTTGATGATACTGTTTATTTACTGTAGCTAAGTTTAGCTAGGGAGGACTTAGGGACTAGAATCTATGGATCTTTCTAAGAGATTTTACACAGTAAACCAAGAGAAAGGAGCTATATGGGCCAGGGTGAGGTGGATTGAGTTGGCTCACTTCACCATGATATTTGATAGCTTTTGCAAATACTGTATATTTGGCGATGTAAGTTAAATTACTGCTTGAAAAAAGATGGTGGGGAAGAAAATGGTAAAATGAAATAGATGAAAATTGTTTACTCTGTTGTATAAAACAAAAACTGCTGCTGCTGACACAGTTCAGCACAGAGGTTTGTACTGAATGCCCTACCTGCCCTCAAACTTATCAAGTTCCTCATAATGCTGGATTAATCCTTTTTCATATTCATTTCAAATGTTCAGAGAAGCAAAAAGAGGAGACTCTGCAACAGTCTTTACCTGGGTGAGTCCTGGCTACTGTTTTATTTAACACTTACACAGCTTGAATGCCTTCAGGTGAGTGCTCCCAGTACACCTACACAGATGACTCTTGGTTCTGCAGACATAGTCTTACATATCGAAGTTGCCCTGGAGAAAGATCTAACTACCCTGAGTCACAACTTCCATCAGCGGCACCTGTGTTGCTCCTGGCTGATATGTCTAAATAAATATTCTCTCATCACTATCTGGCATACTCTCCTGCAGAATATGCTGCACCTGTTTGGGGTCACAGTACCTTAACTAGATCAGATGACATTGTGCTATGGGACTAGGCTCGGCTATGGGACTAGACTAAGCTATAGGACTAGGTAGTGGCACTATAACACCTGTACCTGTGTTGTCAGGTATCACTCAGCTTTGCTGATGGCAGAATCGTGACATAATATGTCCCAGAGTACCCTTATGCCTGTGTTACCTTCTGGCTCTTCATTTATATACACTAATAAGACATAACATTATGACCACCTGCCTAATATTGTGTTGGTCCCCCTTTTGCTCTCAAAACAGCCCTGACCTGTTGAGGCATGGACTCCCGCTGAAAGAGGCCACAGCCATCTGGTAATAACCATTTCCATGAAAGGGTGCACATGGTCTTCAACAATAATTAGGTAGGTGGTAGGCGTCAAAGTAACATCCACATGGATGGCAGGACCCAAGGTTTCCCAGAAGAACATTGCCCAAAGCATGACACTGACTCTGTCGGCTTGCCTTCTTCCCATAGTGCATCCTGGTGCCATGTGTTCTTATGGTAAGTGATGCACATGCATACAGCTATGTAGCCCAATTTGCATCAAACTGTGATGCACTGTGTATTCTGACACCTTTCTATCAGAATCAGCATTCACTTCTTCAGCAATTTGAGCAACAGTAGCTCGTCTGTTGGATCGGATCACACGGGCCAGCCTTCTCTTCCCACGTGCATCAATGAGCCTTAGCCACCCATGACCCTTTCACCGGTTCACCACTGTTTCTTCCTTGGACCACTTTTGATAGATACTGACCACTGCAGACTGGGAACACCCCACAAGAGCTGCAGTTTTGGAGATGCTCTGATCCAGTCGTCTAGCCATCACAATTTGGTCCTTGTCAAACTCTCTCAAATCCTTATGCTTGTCCATTTTTCCTGCTTCTAACACATCAACTTTGAGGACAAAATGTTCACTTGCTGCCTAATATATCCCACCCACTAACAGGTGCCATGATGAGGAGATAATCAGTGTTATTTATTCACTTCATCTGGCAGTGCTCACAATGTTATGCCTGATCGGTGTATATTGCTGGCAAAAAGGCATCAGTAACTGAGATAATCACTCTGTACAACTGTGGTAAGGAGAAAAGCATCTCAGTTACTGATGCCTTTTTGCCAGCAATATAAGGAGAAAAGTAAGGAGAAAAGCATCTCAGAATACGTCAATCCTTGAGGCAGATGAGCTACAACAGCAGAAGACCACGTCTGGTTCCACTCCTGTTAGCCAGTAACAGAAATCGGAGGCTGCAGAACTGACTGTCCAAGACTAGAGAGTTGAAGACTCACAAAGTGTAGCATGGTCTGATGAATCTTAGTTTCGGCGGAGGCACACAGATGGTAGAGTCAGAATTTGGTGCCAAAAGTATAACTCCATGGACCCAACCTGCATCACAGACCAGGTTGGTGGAGGTGGTGTAATGGTGTGGGGAATGTTTTCTTGGCACACTTTGAGAACAGTATCATCAAACCATCATCATTTGATTGCCAAAACCTATGTGAATATTGTTGCTGACCATGTGCATCCCTTCATGGCTACAATTTACCTTTTCTGACTTCCAGCGGAACAGTGCACCATATCACAAAGCAACTGTCTCAAACTGATTTCATGAACATGACAATGGTGAATGTATGTATATGCTTGTTATAACCATCAATAATGCTGTTAATAATAGTAATGATGATGATGGGCAATATAGAAAACCTGTCAAAACACACTGTAACTGTAATACTTGGATTTGCCTGTATATTGCCTGTAATCGTTATAAAAGTATATAAATGTCAATAAAGAAACTTAAGAACAGTCTTTGTGTGATCCATATAGACCCTTAGCAGAAAAACCGCTATACATTAGAATGTAACGAAATTAAACATGGCTAAGCTTTCACTTGTATGATACACAAGCATAAGGCATGATTTCTTTCTTGTTGTGCCTGATCCAACAATCACTGGCTGTCAGCGTTTTAACTATGTTAAATGTGTTTAACCAGTTGTGAAGCCAAACTGATCCATACACCAGACAAGCGTCTCCTGTTTGCTCCTGAACATGAAAGCTAGTATGCTAATAGTGGCTCATGAAAACTAAAATGTTAATAGAATCACAGATGGTAGCCTCTCCTAATTCAAGATACATTTATATTTCTGGCATTTGGCATACAATCTTATCTAGAGCCACTTACAATTATCTCATTTTATACAAGTGAGCAGTTGAGGGTTAAGGGCCTTGCTCAGGGGCCCAGCAGTGGCAGTTTGGTGGACCTTGGAAGTAAACTCACAGCCTTCAAATCAGTAACACCTTACCCATTAAGCTACATCCCTCAATAAGAGATAAATAGGCAGTGATTTTTTTAACTTCTTAAAGTAATAGGCACTCAGATAATATTAATACACACTAGACATAAAATATCACACTGGGGGGCAGATTTTTCATTTATTAGGTCTTTTTTTTGTGTAACAGGCAAATACAGACAATCTGCACCTGACATTGTGACACAAGCAATTATATCACATTGACCATCATTACTGCAACAAATCCTTGCTAGAAGATCAGCATCGAGCCAAGCACAAAGATAGAATTAAAGCAGACATCATTCTATTAGTGTCAAACAAACAAACAAACAAACAAAAAATTCAAACTGCACCTCGGTCACAAAGTATAAGTTCACATCCTACAACGAGTAGCATTAGCAGTAGTAACATTAGACAGAGTCAAGAACAACAGAGTAAATGCTATGTTTTGCAACACTGAACATTAAGAAATAAATCAGATGATCAGTGTACATTTAGTCTTTATTTTTTCAAACAGTATATACAGTGCTTTTTTCATCATTTTAATCAGTGTTTCAAAACGACAGCTCTTTGTAGTGACTTTGTCTCTTGGTCCCTATCATTGGTGTATGGCCATCATACTTCACAATGTCTGTTACAAAATAATAATAATAATAATAATAATAATAATAATAATATTAATTATTATTATTATTATTATTATTATTATTATTATTATAAACAACTATGGAATTGTTCCATTTGTCATTACATCATATTTCTTGGCACCTCTGCCCATATTATGACTTCACTGTCACCTCTGTATAGTGAGAATCACTTTAGATGTTTCTGCTGGTTCCAGTTAGAGATAATCAAAATCTTAAATAGGCAAGCATTTATTTTATAGACTTCCAACCAATACTTAAACTCTACACTGCATCTTGTACTGCCTGGCATATAAAGGGGTAAACACCTTCAGGTTTCCTCTTTGGTGTGATTTTGTAAGCCTTATTATTTTACATAACCCATACTGACACTAACAAATATTCATCAAAGTTGCATAGAAACACAAAATAATGTATAAATATATTTTTTCAACAAATATTTATTTGATTAAAAAACACCTTCAAACATAAAAATGAGAGCAGGTTTAAATGAAAATATGCAATCAACTTATGCTCCAAGGATGAAAGCTCCTGCCCACTGGTACCTTATTTACAGACACATATGATGCACTCCGTTATATCCTTCTATACCACTAATTTATGTAGATGTTGTGAAATTAATCTAATTAAAGGAAAGCATTCATTGAGCTATTACAATCCAAGGAACCTAAATGGAGAGGGCTTTAATAATAATAATAATAATAATAATAATAATAATAATAATAATAATAATAGGCAGAGATGTAAAGTACAATCAGAAGTCACAAAATCATTTTCTTTTGACCGCTGGTTAAGTGAACTTAAATGAATGCTTAAGACTGAAAAGCAATCTAACCAAAATCAATCAATCAATCAATCAATCAATCAATCAAACTTGTTGTGTTTTTGTGTTGGTATAAAATTGTATAATAACATAGTAAAAAAATGCAAAAAACCCTTTTTTGTGGTGCACCTTAATAATAATAATAATAATAATAATAATAATAATTATTATTATTATTATTATTATTATTATTATATAATTATAATTATACATTTATCAAGCTGAATATCAACTGTTGCTGTAAATGTATGCATAATAAGACTAACTAATGTATGTATTGCATATTTATGTAAAGAAGTTACTGTTGTGTATAAATTGTGTATTTTTGTTCTGTTTACAGCATTCAGTAGACTCCTTTATCCAGAGTGAATCACAGAAGAGCTTTGAGGTCTCGAAAACCTCATAATACCTTTTTCTGAAAGAAGTTTGTGAAATCCAGTTGTTCTCATTACATTACTAGCAATATTTAAAGAAAAAAAATTACAGAAAGCGAGTCAACACAAACCAATAAAGTAAACCAAATAAAAATAATAATTCATTTGTGATTAAAAAAAGCCATATAATGGAGGGTGGACTGGTCTGTGTCTGCATAGCCGTACACCAGAGCCCCAGCTGAAAGAATGATTTAGCTTTCATGTATTATTATTAATAATATTATATTTTGTTAATATATACTATTATTATTTTAATATTAAAAACATTGAGTTGAACTAACTGCTATTCCTTTCTTTCTACTTTTCACTGATCTGACCTTTCATGCTCCTAGCTGTCAGTGCACTTGAACTTTTTTTGAGGTTTGTGGATGTCACTATTTTCAAATATACATCTGGGAGAAAACTTTACTTTGGCTTAGATCATACAAACTAGAAGACTTAAGCAATTATTACTTTGAGCAAACAAATATGCCAAAGATGATTAATTAGGCTTTTTTTTTTTCAAAATTGTGCACAACTCTGATGAATAAGGGTATATCTGAGCCAATCAGAAGGCAGTATGTAGGTAGCATGCTTGAGTCCCCTTGAAAGGGTCTAAAGGAATCAGGAAACATTTTGAGCATTCACCTCAATTCCAGAGAAACATTATGTGTCCTTCAAGTGAGTAGACAGTTCTGTTTACCAGTTTCATTAAAGTTGTGATAAATATTAAAGACCAAATTGTTGCATTTTCAGACTCCATCCTTAGAACTAGTGACAAATATTGACTAAACACATTTCATGTGCAGCATGCTAAAAGTTATGAATAACTGAATAAAATGATTTATTTACAACAAATTAAGATAGAAATAAAGAGAGTTTTTCCCATCCAGGTATTCTCATATTCACATCCACAGCAACCCTAACTAGGATAAAGCAAATACTGAAAATGAATGAAAGATTATAGGTGTTGGTAAAGGACACAGACAGGACATACGAACTGCAGCAGTGAAGTTTTCCATAACAACTTACTTACAACTTACGAAAGAGAACCACGGCCCTGGGCTCCAAAATCCGCCAAAACACAAACATATATACATATATAGATCATAGAAGTATAAACATTCCAACCATAATGCTTGCAATACTAAAACTCTTCATGCAAAACAAAACACATTTCACTAATAGTCACAAACACAAGTAATAAAAGTCCCACATGAAAGTTCTACCTGAACTTCCTCCTTAGTGGGCATCACTGCAGTGCATGTAGAAACAGTAATGCTGAGTGGATGTCTGCCTTGATATGTTATTCAGTATGTTAGCACAATGTTGCCGTTCTTTCATTTAATGCATTTAATGTCTTTGGTCCAAAAGGATACATTGCTTCACATACATTGGGGCTTTAGAAATGGTAGGTTCAAGTAAAATCTCAAGAGATAATAACAGCAGAACTTAACCAACAGTCAATGCCCTTATTAGCCTAGAACTAATTAGCTCATTTTTAATGAGTACTTTATTTTGTCTTCAGCAAATGTATTTCAGCATTTATTTTTGCTTTCACACAGAAAAAGGTATGTGTTTTGTGTGTGTGTGTATGTATGCTTGTGTGTAGTCAGATAGAGAGAGAGAGTGAGAGCTTGTATATATAGGAGGCATGGTGGTGAAGCAGATGGCACCTCCTCCATTTTCTAAGAGTTACTGTCTGTATGGGGTTTCGTGTGTTTGCTTCATATCCACGCTTGGGACTCCTGCTTCTTCCCACCTCCCAAAAACATGCTGGGAAGTGGATTGGCTATGTTGAATTCTTCTTAGTTGTGAATGTGTGTGAATGAGAGTGCATCATGCCCCATCCAGGCATCCTATTCAGTGTCTATCCACAGCTTTGTGTCTGACCGGAATAAAATGGATATTAAACTGCTTAAAACATTAGTGATGTTTTAAGTTTGATGATCAGTGCTTAAAGTTATTATTAGTGAATTAGGTGAAAGAGGGTAACATTGTATAGCACTTGGTGCCCATTGTTCCAGGCGTAGAGGGCACGATCCCGTGGGTTGTAGTCCAGCATGGAGATGTGAGAGTACTTATTCTGCAATGGGACATCTATATACTCATAGCTGGAGGAGTTGGTGTGGTAGGCATAGTAGACCTTTGTCCCTCCAGAGTAGCCATTGGTTACATAAAGTGTGCCACAAATCATAAAAGATTCACCTGCGCTGCGCTTTGGATGATTGGTTGTCCATGACTTAATGACCTGTAGGGTAAGTGGGTTGAGCTTGCTGATGACAATGTTGCCTGCATTTTGATTTGTGGCATAGACTGCCCAAAGCCCATGTTCATCCACCATTAGGTCAATGTCAGAGTGACCACCCCATGCATAGTGGTACACATTGTTGTACCCAGCACTGTCCAGCCTCTGGGTCTTGCTGATGGTGGAGGTCTTCAAGTCAAACTTGATGATAACATGGCTCTGGAACTTGCTGAAATAAATTGAACCATTGTAAATCACTTGGCCTGTTCCAGACCAGGGGTGTGGCAGGCGATGGGAGGTGAAGTTGTCTGACGTCATAAAGTCTGACATGGAACGATACTCCCGCACAAAGCGGTTGTTGTGGTACCCATCCATATACCACACCTGTAGATAAAAACATAAAACATTGCATAAAATAACATCTCATAAAAACCTCTCTTCTCAAACAACAGAGGAGATAAAAACAAGACTTGAATATACAAGGATACAAATCCTTCTGCATTAAAACCCTGCTTTTTATGACCAAATCCTAGCACTGCCCAAAATCCTACCTCAAGGGAAAATTGAGAAATATGAATCCTACAGAGAAGTGGAGATGATGCTTTCATCTGGCTCATAACTACAATCTATAGGTTCATCAAACTTAATCAATCTTTATTTCACACAATAGAAGGTGAGGGAAAAGAGAGAAGAAGACGAAACCTACAAGGATACTAGTGCAAATGTAAAATATGCTTCTTGAGTGCCAGATCTATCCACTTATTTAATAATTTGCCTCAAAAATTGGATAGCATATATGCTCTATGCTTGTTTCTCTTTTATGAAATGCCAGCCCAGCATTTCTTTTGCAGAGCTGACTGTTTTTCTATAAGACTGTATCTGTGAGAATGCATTTATAAGAGCTGTGCATGCATGGTTAGGATCAGCAAAACCAGCTTGACTGTATTCTGTTGGTGGACATTAGAAACGCGGTGAAACATTCTCTCACTCATACAAGACATGCTGAAACAGTGTTTCAGATCAGAAAGCAAAGCAGAGTGCATCAGAGTGCTGTTAGAGTAAACCATTTAACAGCATTATGATAGGTCACATCATATAGCGACTACAATCAATTTCAGAATTATCACCATCCTCTTCCAAAAACATATGCATTCAAATCAGCCTCATTTCTGCTGCCTGTACTCAAAACCATATTCTTACTACTCATAGCTTATAACCATAGCTGAGGACAGGAATGTAACACTGACTTTCTAACATATAGCTTCATACATAAACTGCATCACTACTACACACCTATGCAGTTACTGTAACACTGCTGAAACTGCAATAGTTTTAACACAATATTTTTCATAAATAAAAAATTTTTAATATTGAAAATTGTTCCGCAATACAGTGGTTTCACAAGTATCAGCACTTACATGATTACTGTTTGATTTGGCTTCAAGTGCAATATTTATACTATATTGCCAAAAGGTTCGGGACGCCTGCTTTTGTGCACTGGTGTACAGTCATGTTGGAACAGGAAGGGGTCATCCCCAAACTGTTCCCACAAAGTTGGGAGCATGAAACTGTCCAAATTGCCTTGGTATGCTGAAACATTAGAGTTCCTTTCACTGGAACTACGGGGCCAAGCCCAACCCCAGAAAACCTGAATTCAGTGATTTGGAGGGGTGTCCCAAAACTTTTAGCAATATAGTGTATGTGTGTCTATCTATCTATCTATCTATCTATCTATCTATCTATCTATCTATCTATCTATCTATCTATCTATCTATCTATCTATCTATCTAAGAGACACTTGCAGAGGGATTGTGGTCGACTGAGGGATTTTAATCCCCTCCTTGCAGAACATTTTAATCCAGAACATTTTTTTCCTTTCTGTTCTCCAGGTTGTGTGAATAGATTGCCTTCTTCAGTTCTGGCCATAACTTACAACTCTGGAATACAATTTAAATCCGGAGACGTAAGAAATGACTGTACTGCATATATGTCCGAAGGCGCAGTGGAAAGTGCAACTTAATGTAGGAGCAATACATCTGAAATCTTATTTTGCATTTTACTAAGGTTGCAACCAATTCCAAAAACACAGGGACCACCCACCAACTGCATTCTGCGGCAGGCTCAGGTTTCTGTACAACAGTGGAATGAATCTATTATAGAGCTGTCACAAAGCTCAGGACTAAAGAGGAAATGCATGTTCAGTAACAAAGGTACTGCAGGCACTCAAATCAGAATGGCTAATATGCTATTCAAACCCAAATAAATGTTATAATCTATATGATTGTAATTTTTGTGCCAGAGCAAGCATCTCACCAAATGAGACTTTAAAAAGGCTAAAATGTTAGCTCAGGTCACACAAATTAATTCTAGATTTTCTGTCACTTTCCAACTTACACTATGTTGTTTTAAAATCACCTTTCATGATATTTCCAAAATTCCAGTGATTGTCTTGTCCTACAGTCTCCTATTCTGCAAGCAGAATCTTTCAATCTACGATGTATTTTCAGTGCTTAGTCATTACATCATTTGGTAAATATGGCAACAAGCAAAAACAAACTATCCATAATGTTATCAAAGAGTGCAATCAGCACGTATAATATCTGTGGCTGCAGCACTTTGTCAGAGCCAGAGCCAGGAGGTAGGTGAGGCTTAACTCGGACAGCTACCATATACTAGGTTTTACTGAAGAGCATGACAAGTGTCCAAAATATGGGCTTTGCGGTAAGAAGCTAGCTAATGATGAAGAGGAATCAGGAAAAAAATATCAGGCTTCAGATTTTTGATACAGTAGAAGTGGAGTTCCAGGTAAGAAAAAGGTCCAGGAACCACAGGTCTAGATTACCATCTATTTTACGACTGAACAAAATGGGGTATAAAAATACCTGCTGTCAACTAAAATATGATGTAATACAGAAATAAATAACACAATCATATAGAAATGAAAACACGACACATTGAATAGGAGTCAGGAATAATGGCTATATATTGCTGCATGGTTAATTGCGATCAAATTAATCACTTTATTCAGCAATGACTTCCACCTAAGTCATCCAGAATCTTATAAAATAGCACTTACTCCAGCACAATGTTTTTAACTACTTCTATTGAACTAGAAATACAGCAATAAAAACTGAAGTTACAGCTAGTTGTGTAGTTCATAATTTTAACAACAACAAAAAAGAGTCTTCAAGACAAGCATCGTCTCCAGTTAAGATGCTGTGTACTTCTTCCTTTTTACGTAGATTTTACAGGGAAATTATGATTAATTAATTAGTAGTAATTAATATTTCATGAAGTTTATATTGCCCTCGATGACAGGGCATGTATTTACAGCTTAAAACAACCAAATAAAGGGGTTTCATCTAACTGTCTGACAGTGTCACTGGACAGTTCTTCATATTAGCTGATATTGTGCAAAAAAAATAGAAAATTCCATCTTTTTTGTACTCAAATTCCACCCTACATGCACATGCAAGTAGCTATATCTTAGGTTTGAATACCACAATTATAATATTAACTTGTCACTTTTGTCTCTTTTTCTGCGTTTAAATTAACTCAAATATTTGATATTATTGCTCTTGGTATACACTCACCCTATGATCTCCCTCGGGAGCCAGTGGGTCAGTCATCCAGGATCCGAAGCGAGATCCAGATGTTTTAATAGTTACAGGATCACTGATGCCAGTCAACTTTCCACATGCTGCAAATACACACACACACACACACACACACACAGAATAACAAATTTATTTTATTTATTTTGTAATCTCCTAGGAATTTTAATATAACTACTGAAAATTATTTACCATTAAAGAGATCCCTGTCTACAACATTTGAAAATGATTAAATCTTATGTCTTAATTCTCTGTTTACATTGGTGGTGTGTATTAATCTTTCAAGAAATATGGCTGTTGTACTCGACTCTACACTTGAGCTTACTCTTACAAAAATCGACTATATTTCGGGGAAGTGACATTGCACGTCTTTGCCCTTTCCCAAAAATCAACAATGCTAAAATGCTAGTCTATGCTTTTTTTTGTTCTATTATAGATTAATTAAATAGATTAAACATTTTTATTGGTCTATCAGCTAAAACTCTGAACACACATTCACAGCTCAGTTGCTAGATCATTAACACATCAGATCTGCTATATCACACCTGAACTGTTACCAGTTATATTATTTATTATCGCTTCCCATATTCAACATAAGCTTCTTTTTATTACTTTCAAAGCCTTTCACTGTCTGGCTTCTGCTGTCTCTATGAGCTTCTACATACCTACCAAACAGCTTGCACCATGAGGTCCTTTGGCAACAAACTGACATTGTGTGACTTTGCAGACTGAATAGTGAAACAAACCCCCAAACTATGGAAGCTCTCTGCAACTGCAATTCTATTGCTTCTTTTTAAATCACATTTTTATATATTATTATATTATATTATATTATATTATATTATATTATATTATATTATATTATATTATATTATATTATATTATATTATATTATATTATATTGTATTATCCATCCATTGTCTATACCTGCTTTATTCCTAATTAGGGTCACAGGGATCTGCTGGAACCTATACCAGCACACATTGGGCGAAAGGCAGGGGTACACCCTGGACAGGTCGCTAGTACATCACAGGGCCACATATAGACAGACAACCACACACACTCACTCCTATGGGCAATTTAGAATTACCAATAAACCTAATGTAAATGTTTTTGGGCTGTGGGAGGAAACCCACGCAAGCACGGGGAGAACATGCAAACTCCACACAGAAATGGTCCCTGCCTGTTCGAACCTGGGATTCAAACCCAGGACCTTCTTGCTGTGAGGCAACAGTGCTAACTAAGCCACCGTGCTGCCCTTATATTATATTATATTATATTATATTATATTATATTATATTATATTATATTATATTATATTATATTATATTATATTATATTATATTATATTATATTATATTATATTATATTATATTATTTCTAAATTGTCCATAGTATATGAATGGGTGTGTTTGAATGTGTGTGTTTTTGCCCTGTGATAGACTGTGCTTAACTGTCCACAGTGTACCCTGCCTTATGCCTCTGCCTTCTGCCCATCTCCGGCAGATAGGCTCCGGGTTCTCCGCAACCCAGTAGGATAAACAGTGGAGAGAATGGATGGATGGATTATATTACACCCCTGCTTTTTGCCATATGTGCGCTGGGATAGGCTCCAGCAGACCTCCGTGACCCTAATTAGGAATAAAGTGGGTATACACAATGGATGGATGGATGGATGGATGGATTATATTACATTATATTACACTACATACATATGTGGACTTTATCCATAGCTTTGTATATGGGCCTTCCCCACAAATTTGGAGTCATATGATTGCTGATGGCATATGATTAAACAAATTATTTTTTTTGAATACTATGTAGATGTTTAATGTGTATGCAGCATTTAATAATTGTAATAATTTTTAACCTCATTATCCAAGTCATAAATAATTTTTGTAATAATAATTTTTGGCTGTTTTCACACTGATGTCAGTATGATAAAGATATAAAACATATGCTTAATAAGTCACATGCATATCTTAAACCTAATGTAAAGAGGGATTTTGAACTTGTGAATGGTGTTTAGTTTTTATTATCAGGTGGTTAATATCCACTATCATCTTTAGTAAGAATTCTGTTCATTCCTCCAGTACAGATCCAGTGATTGGTAGAATCTATATCATGGGGCATCACAGATTTTCTGGTGACTTATAGTGACCAGGTGTGCACAAATGGTCAGTGCCAATCTAAATGAGAAAGCTACAGGCTCTATTTGAATGTTTGTACATTTTATGACAATGTCCTCATGTATTTTATCTAGAACCAAATATCATTCTTGGCATATTAACAACCCTAACTTAGATACCAGAAGAATAAACTTCGCCGTATTTGTGTTTACATAAAAGCACTAGAAACAATTGTGTAACAAATTTACATACCAAGTTTCTGCATACACGCACGTAGTCTTTCCTCCAAGCTGGTAATGTGCAAGTGCAATTCATCATAGTCATACGCTCCCATCTCCTGCTGAAGCAATGCCAGATTGGCAGTCACGTTCTGCACTTCCTGCTTGAACTGTAGAACAAGCTGCGCGTCTGCCTTGTACTCTTCCAACACAGGAATCAACGGTCTCAGTTCTGCCATTTTCTCTTTCATGGCCTGTAAAAATTTCACAAATTGTTCTCAGACCTCCTACATAGGTTTTTGGTACCCAGCCCTATTTTTTTTTAATTAGGAATCACTTTGACCTCTTAAACACAATTTCACTTTGTCAGCTCAAGAAGAGTTTTTGGAGCATATAAATTATTGAAATCAACAGAACTGTAGATCTTAGGAGATGCACCAACATGGCTTAGGCAACAGTTTAAATTATTTGTAGTAAGGGTGGGAAAATGAATTTTCAGAACAAACAAAGTCTGGATGCAAACAAGTATTTCAGAGGACCAAAATGAATACTAAATAAATAAATAAATACTGCAGAACTCATCCATGAACAAACTGGCTGTAGTTCACTGACTCTGTTTATTTTTAGGTATCTCATTGGAAGGAAGACAAGCTTAGCAAGAGCTTGCAGATTGCAGAAGGTTTTTCATTTTTATTTACCTTGTCTGGTCTGATAAGTGAACTGATGAAATGTTTTGTTGTCAGTGACGGAAATATAATGTCAAAGACAAAGGACTGAAGTATTTGTATATTCTTCCCACATCCCACATCTTTGTTCAGACTCTGCAATGCTAGTCAAATGTAGTTATATGAAGCCCTACTATGAAACAAAACACTAATTTGAATTGTCTTTTTTTTTCTTTTAGCCAAAAATGAATTATTAATACTTAAAGGTAACCGTTCATTCATATCACCATTGTCAGTGTTGATTCATGTTAGTTACTTATCCAGACTTTTGTAATCAAGGACTCTTATGTAACTGGACCCTTATGAATTTTAATTGGTCACCTCTATTTTAGACAATTACTATTGGTAATGGCTTCACATTTTTTAAATCAGTGGATAGCTGCATGGAGAGTTGGGGCTGTTGTTCTGCTCAGCTTCTGTGTCTAGGGGAATGAAAGGACGATAATGAAATAAACAGTTCAGCTAAAAGTGAGATGGAGTATGAGGTGGCTCTTCTTCCAGAAGAATTTTTTTTTACATAACTTTATGTTATGAACAAAATGGCCAAATTTTCAAATGAAAGTCCTTCTGGAGTGATTATAAAGTTTTAAAACGTGGGAGAACTTGTGTGCTGGACATCTGTGATGAGCTCTGTGAGGAAATGAATGCTGCCCAGTCTTATAAGAAAGGGTTCTGCACATTTGGTTACCTACATTTTTTTAACATAATGCCCTTTTTAATTTTGATGCTGTTATTTTACTGTGTTGTAGTTGTTACCTTGGTCCTTTGCTGGTATCAGAAATTAGCAAGCTAGTATTACTGTAGGCATGCACACAGGAACTAATAATAATAATTTGACCACACTTTAACTAATAGTTAGTAAGATGAACTGCTTTTCTCTTGTGTTGTCATATGGGCAATTTCAGCTACGACTGGTGAAATAATCATCACTTTTGACTTTTGCAGTAGGCATAAAGTCCTTTCTAAAACCATTTGCTTAGCTTTATGATTTCATACAATTTCATTTTTCTCCCAAACAAACAGGTTGTTAATAAAAAGTTTTGATTATTAATGATATATCCTCATCAATTTAGCAAGCTGGAGATATCTGAAAAGAAATAGACATTATAAACCAATGAAATCAGGCAAAAGCAGGTTTAAGCATTACTGGTTTCTTTAAACAGGTTGGGGTTAAATGAGCACAAAAAGTGCACTTAAACAGCATCATGCTTCATCCAGAAAATAAGAAAAATAACACCATCTAACCCTACTGCTTAACACCCTTCTGTGTGTATGTTTCAGGCATCTAAGTCTTGGTGTGATGATGTGTAAGAGAATGTGTGAGGATATGTGTACAGTATAGGTATACAGTGTAGAAGAGCATTTATGAGGCCAGAAACCAAATTATTGCACAAATCTGAGCAGAAATCAAGTGCTCAAAAGACAAAACAATTTTGGAAAGCACTTTATTGATTTTCATGTATTCCAACAGCAAAAGCTAGACATGCTCCATTTGACATGTTACACAGAACACTGGTTTGCAGCCATCTTTCATTACCTCTAAATATTATTGCAATAAACATATATTGCATCATAGCAAATGAAATTAAATATGAGCAACTAGAATTGTAATTAGGTTCATATATAGCAATTTCACTACAAATAAACTAGAATACTGATCATGGCTTACGTAAAAGACTCAAATGACACCTAATAAAAGAGGTGCATGCAAAGAGAAATCTATTCAGAATTATTAAAGTTTAATGGAATACAAGAACTGTGACAAACGGTGTGATTCGTGCCCAATCGTGGGTTAGACCTGCCTCTTCTGGCCTCAGGCTCTTCTATAATGTCTTTATAGTTAGCCCTGCAAGCAAGAAACAACAAACTGAGCATAGGGCACTAACTCTCTAACCTAACTAATACACACTCTCATGCACACAAAGGTACATACGCATTCACTCATGCATGCAACACATGCACATTAGGCTTAGGTTTAATGCTCACAATATTGGTTACAGCAATCTGTGCAAGTAAGTAATCATGCAGTGCTCTGGGAGTTTGATGTCTTTGAGCTCTGTGATTGCTCAGTGACTATTCTGTGGAGATTTCTGCATGTTTCCATGTACAGAGTGGTGCAACCAACATCTGATAGTTTTACAGAACAAATGTGAATGAAATTCTATACTGGGGTATGAATGAATCAATACAAAGTCTGTCTGAAAGTTTTACTTTTAACCTGTGAATAATTAATTATTTATTCTGCATTTTTGATGGTAAACCAATGAAAATAATAACAATAATAATAATAATAATAATAATAATAATAATAATAATAATAATAATAATAATAATAAACTAACCTCTCAAGGCTAATTCACACAATCTCTAAAAGTTCCTTTAGAAGAATATAAGCTACCAACTTAACAAGTGCTATTCCACATCTCTTCTGGTAGAGTTTTATTTTAAACCCTAATCTACAAAGATATAATGCTTGAGCAATCTGTATCTGAGTAGCAGCAAACTGTCTGCTGGGATATTACTCATCCATGAAAAGAAAAATAAACTGCATGTTGTTTATTCTCTGTCCCACTGTCTCATGACAGATATTATTGCGCCCAAATTCTGCTGCCATATCACGATTGTATATTTGTGCATCAAAAAACAATAATAAATTGCCAACAAAGTGGTGAATGTGCCAAATGTCTGTGGTGTGAATTTAACAAATGGTCACTACACACTGCTCCTGCACTACAGCAATGATGGTCCTGTTTGAATTCAGAGTATGTTTCTCTAAGATGTATTCCTTGTGTTTTCCTGTGTGTGGCTTGTGTCTATACATTATCCAGAATATTTAAAATCTGGAAATTTTGAGTGTGTGTGTGTGTGTGTGTGGTAGCATACCTTGTATTGCTTGGCGAGGTTTTGTTTGTGAGTTTCCTCCACTTGTCGGAATTTTGTTTCCAAACCTCGGAGCTGGTCCTCCATTCTGACCACATACTGTAAATCCTTCTGTGTCCGCTGGTCCAGCACCTGGATGGACTTGGTCATGTTCTGCACCTACACACCCACGCATATAAACACCCACACACACAGACACAGAGAAGACAAGGAATAATGTACTCTATTAGAGCCCTATGTCTTCTGAGGCAAAAAAAGACATTTCAAATATAATAACACAGACATGCACAGAGATTTGTACAGACATTATAATCTTTCTGAACAAATGAAATAAATTTAAGGCCAAGCAAGGACAGTTCATTTCAGCTTACAATATTCACTTTTTTCTTGCAACAGGACAAAGCACACTATCAATGGAAAACAAATAAAAATGGAGATAGGATGTATGTGAATTATGAATGGAATAAAGTATGTTATATTTTTGTACTTTAAACTATCAATCAAACATATTAAAATTGTCAAACCATACTATATTGTAAATATAATCAGTTTTTATTGAAAGGCTTGAGATTCTCTCTCACCTCATCTATCTATGCATTACATCTTGTTTTCATGAGCAAGGGATGATGTAATTGTAAGGGATCCCATTAGGCCATGAATCTGTGTGTGTTTGTGTGTATGTGTGTGTGTGTGTGTGTGTGGTGTTGTTGTGCATTAATGTTATGATCTCACACACCACTGGGTGTCATAAAAGTGTCTTGTTTCTCCCAAGGACATAGTTATCTTGAAAATGTCTCCAACATGCAAATTGGGCCTGTAGCAGCTCAACAAATGAGTCTGAGTCAGTTACCTTTTCCAGGAGCTGCCTCAGTTGCTTGGTGCGGGCATCTCTGGAGCACATAGTATGCTGGGGAGCAACAATGGTACACACACATCTTCCCTCAGTGTCCTGAGCTGAGCTGTACACTTGCCATGTTTCATCCAGGTTAGAGGGCAAAACCTAAAAGGGTGGGTTTAAGGGGATGGGGAGGGGTCAGGTGTTGGGGGATGATAACAGAGAGAGTTAGCACCTTTCAAATTTTATTTAACAAAGTTTGAATTCACAGACAGGTTTGTTATTGCTCGAGGTTTATGTATGGGTGTGTGTGTGTGTGAATTTATGGCATAATATATATGGTATATCAAGATGTTTTGTACCGATTGTGTAAATAAATACTGCCTCATACAATCATTTGCAATAATCTAATGTTTCTTACTCATAAGCAGTTAAATTCATTCTTTTTATTGGTTATTTGTCTCTGTTCTCAATAACTTATAATGAGCTTTTACCTTGTCGCTCTGTTCTGTCCTATTTAAATTATGCCTTAGTGGTAAATGGCTCTCCTTGTAATGTATACTACTCATATTACACTCTGCTCAAAAGAACAATGGAGTATGCATTGAGCAAAATTAAGGTGAGGAACAGTATGTAGTTCAGCACCACTGTTTGGCAATTTTATGTAACCACAATATACAATCCAATAACAATACACCAATCAGGCATAACATTATGAGCACTGAGAGGTGAAGTGAATAACACTGATGATCTCCTCATGAAACAGCCTTTATTTGTCACATATACATTACAGCACAGTGAAATTCTTTCTTCGCATATCCCATCCTTGGAGGTTGGGGTCAGAGCGCAGGGTCAGCCATGATACAGCGCCCCTGGAACAGAGAGGGTTAAGGGCCTTGCTCAAGGGCCCAACAGTGGCAACTTGGCGGTGCTGGGGCTTGAACCCCTGATCTTCCAGTCAACGACCCAGAGCCTTAACCACTTGAGCCACCACTGCCCTCATGGCACCTGTTAGTGGGTGGGATATATTAGACAGCAAGTGAACATTTTGTCCTCAAAGTTGATGTGTTAGAAGCAGGAAAAATGGACAAGCGTAAGGATTTGAGCGAGTTTGACAAGGGCTTAATTGTGATGGCTAAACCACTGGATCAGAGCATGTCCAAAACTGCAGCTCTTGTGGGGTGTTCCCGGTCTGCAGTGGTCAGTATCTATCAAAAGTGGTCCAAGGAAGGAACAGTGATGAATCAGCAACAGGGTCATGGGCGGCCAAGTCTCATTGATGCATGTGGGGAGCGAAGACTGGCCCGTGTGATCCGATCCAACAGACGAGCTACTGTTACTCAAATTGCTGAAGAAGTTAATGATGGTTCTGATAGTAAGGTGTCAGAATACACAGTACATGACGGGTCAGGACAGTTTTGGCAGCAAAAGGGGAACCAACACAATATTAGGCAGGTGGTCATAATGTTATGCCTGGTCAGAGCTTAAGAGAAAAACAGTATTTTGGTGTGTGCAAATGTTTGGACAGCCTACAAAGTCTGTAATTAGTAAAATTCCCTTTGACATATATCACAGCTTGCAAGTCCTTTTTTTTAGCTGCTTAAGAGTCTATGTATTCTTCAGCTTGCTTTCTTTAACTTTCCTTGCAGAGTGCTTTCAGTTCTAAGATATACTTGCGGCATCTTGCCTGCACATAATGTATTAAGATGTAAGATGTATTACATCTGTATAAGATCTGTCTAAATATATATGTGATGTTCCAGTCACAGAAAAAGATGAGGGTCCAAAAACTTCAGCTTGGAGTTTTTTGAAGTAGTTCTTCATGGTTTTGGATCATAAACCTGCTGCAGAAGCCAATCTCTTTTCACTTTCTTGACTGAATGAGTCACATTTGCTTCCAGAACTTTCAGATATTTATTGGAAACCATTCTTGCATTTATGATTACAATGTTTTCTTTGCTGGCAAACAATCCCAAACATAATAAATAAAAATTAATTCAATAAATAATTAAATGAATTAATAATTTTTAAAAGATATTTTCATCAAATGCTGCTCATTTCCCCCCAGAAGATTCTGATTCTGTCAGTTGACTCTTCCCTGCAGATCTTGGTTGTGCCAAGCAAATACACATCAGTTGGGATCCCATGAGTGTTGAACATTAGCACAAGGTTTGAAGAGTCATGGAATCTATACACTCTGGTTATAATAGAATTGTAGTATTAATAGTTAGTTGTAGTATTAATTTTAATCATAATTCTTGACCTAAACATTATAAATCTGTCCAAACGTCTGTACAGGCAACAATTAGTTTGTTTTTCGTCAAATATACAGTACCTATGCATTAACATTTGTGGAAATTGCAGTGACTGTGTTTATTAATTTTCATTTCAAAAGATGTAAATTTTTTCATACAACTATATATAAATCCTGTAAAATGTTCCCATTTAAGAAAATACACTTTCACTGAAACAAATGCACTGTGTACAGATCTTGAACTATTGAGCAGGGCAAAACAATGAAATAATTAAATAATCTGTGTTCATTGGATTGACAGAAGGCACACATGTCCGTTCTGATTTTCTGTTTGGTTGAATTTTGTTTAATTAAACACACACACACACACACACACACACACACACACACACACACACACACACACACATAAACAGAAGCTTATGCAAAGTCCCATCTGCTCACACTACGTCAAACCACATTTCCCTGCCGTCTACCATCAAATTCACCATCAAATCCTGTGTCTCTCAGAGAGCTACAGAGTCATTCTGGGAAATAACAAGCCAAATGTTCCTCAGATTGAAACAGTGCAGCAAAGCAATGAAATTTCCCAAAATTCATAATCATCTTTCAACTATAATTAACTATCTAGCATGAAATCTTCAAGACATCACATACAAGGAAGCCATTTGTACTTATTTTTTTGTCCAGTCTGAACAACAATAAAATTAAGAAAAAAACCATCAGTAAACTACCTGAAAACAACACATATTCCTTTGTTCACTGTGCAAGAGAGGGACTATCATGTAATATTCATTATAACATTATTTATTTAACATATACATTTCTCACATCACCCACAAAAGAAATGAAGAAAGAGTAGCCATATTATATATGGGTTTTTTTGTAGATGTTTATTAAATAATCAGCATTGACATGCTGGGTTAACAATGGGCTTTAAAAACCAATACAAATTTTCCTTCTGCATTAGCTGTCTTAAACTGCTTTTTTGTCCTTTTGCTAAATCTGAATTTCTGGGTTTCCATGATGTTGATTATTGATCAAATGATTTGGGCAAAGTTATGCTGGAAAAAAGAACACAGTAAACATATTTATACATTCCATATATATTCAAAATAAAGAGCATACAAAAATGGCCAAATTGGTCAGTGTTAAAGTAAATGTGTGCACCAGTGGTCAAAGGAACATAATATTTAATGACTTTTCTTGGGATGAGATTTGTTGGATAATCAAACACGCCTTCTAATTCTACAGTCTTTCCTGATGTTTATTTCTTTCTACATTGTAAAACAATGCTGAAGGCGGCCGAAATACACAATAATGTCCTTTGATCAGTTGATACTGAGATATGTCTGCTACTGATGCTCTGTAAAGCCTTCATAACGACTCTAATCTGAGGTGCTGTTAATTGGTGATTTTTGAGGCTGGTAACTCTAAATGAACTTCTCCTCTGCAGCAGAGGTCAGTTTTGGTCTTGCTTTACTGGGATGGTCTTCATGTGAGCCAGTTTCATCATGGTGCTTGATGGGTTTTGCAAATGCACTTGACAATACTGTTCTTGCAAGAACTATTCCAGAACACCTGCCCTTCGTGTCTTAAAATAAAAACTGACTGTTTTTTGTTGTCATTACATATGGATTACTTAAGTCCATGTGTGTTATTTCATAGTTTTGAAATCTCCAGTATTGTTCTAGAATGTAGAAAATAAATCCCTAAACAAAAAACATTGAATTAAAAGGTGTGTCCAAACTTTTGACTGGTAGTGTATATATATATACCAATCAGGCATATTATTATGACGACCTGCCTAATGTTGTGCTGTTCCCCCTTTTTGCCGCTAAAACAGCCCTGACCTGTTGAGGCATCGACTCCACTAGAACCCTAAAGGTGTGCTGTGGTATCTGGCACCAAGATGTTAGCAGCAGATCCTTTAAGTCCTTAAAGGATACTTACAGGACTTACAGGACTTAAAGGATACTTTTGATAGATACTGACCACTGAAGACTGGGAACACCCCACAAGAGCTGCAGTTTTGGAGATGCTCTGATCCAGTCGTCTAGCCATCACAATTTGGTCCTTGTCAAACTCACTCAAATCCTTACGCTTGCCCATTTTTTCCTGCTTCTAACACATCAACTTTGAGTACAAAATGTTCACTTGCCTAATATATATCTTCTACTAACAGGTGCCATGATGAGGAGATAATCAGTGTTATTCACTTCACCTAGCTGTGGTCATAATGTTATGCCTGATAACATCTGTTTAACTTGTAACATGAAAGTAAGGTTAATAATAGAACTTATATTACACATTTTTCAGTTTTACTCAAATTAGGGTGATGCAAAAATGAGTACACCCCACAACAAAAACTACTACATCTAGTACTTTGCCTGGCCTCCATGATTTTTAATGACAGCACCAAGTCTTCTAGGCATAGAATGAACAAGCTGGTGACATTTTGCAACATCTATCTTTTTCTGTTCTTCAATGATGACTGCTTTTAAAGACTGGATGCCGGATAGAGAGTGATGCTCAAATTGTCTCTTCAGAATTCCCCATAGGTGTTTGATTGTGTTCAGATCAGGAGACACACTTGCCCACTGAATCACTTTCACCCTGTTCTTCTTCAGAAATCCAACAGTGGCCTTAGATGTGTGTTTAGGATCATTGTCATGTTGGAAAAGTGCACGACAACCAAGGGCATGGAGTGATGGTAGCATCTTCTCTTTCAGTACAGAGCAGTACATCTGTGAATTCATGATGCCATCAATGAAATGCAGCTCCCCGAACCAGCAGCACTCATGCAGCCCCACATAAGGACACTGCCACCACCATGTTTCACTGTAGACACCATTTTTCTTTGTATTCCTCACCTTTGCAACGCCATACAGTTTTGAAGCCATCAGTTCCAAAAACATTTTTCTTGGTCTCATCAAGTATAGAGTCCCAGTAGTCTTCATCTTTGTCAGCATGGGCTTTTTTGTGCCTGGGCTTCATTCGTGGATGGCACCCATGCCTGCCATTCCTCTGCAGTGTACGCCGTATTACGCCGTGTCACGAGAAGCAGTCACCCCAGATTAGCTTTTTACTTCTTTAGATAACTGTAGTGAACTTGCATGCCGATTTTCTTCAACCCTTCTCATCAGAAGACGCTCCTGTCAAGGTCTTAACTTCCGTGGACGGCCTGGGGGTCTCTGTGAGATGGTTGCAGTTCCATCTTTTTAAAATTTTTGTACCACTTTTGCAGTATTCTGACTGATAAGTAAAGCTTTGCTGATTTTCTTGTAGCCTTTTTAAGAAATTATTATATCTTGTGACATTTCTATTCCATTGCTGACAGCATGAAATGGGTGTTCTTTAAGTAACATCCTTTTATAGTCATCTGTCTGCTGGACACCTCTGGAATGAATAATTAAACTCACCTGTGGTTGAATTCTTGTTAAATTAGACATTTGTAGTCTAAAATTTAGCTTTGCTCCAGGGGTGTAATCATTTTCACATCACCCTAATTTGAGTAAAACTGAAAATTTTGTTCTCTAAGTTACATTATTAACCTTACTTTTATGTTATAAGTTAAACAGATGTTATATAAAACTTAGTCTGGTCAACATTTTGGAGATTTTGTTTTTGTGTTCATTGAGATACTGCTTAAAATGTTACTTTCCAAAGGGGGTGTACTCATTTACACTGAGCACTGTATATATATAAGAAATATACACACACACACTAAAACATAGACAGAAACATCAGGAGATCTTTCTCAGCAACTGTCCATTCTGAAGGCTTTCAGGCAAGCAGCTAAATATCAACATGACAGTACCAGATGGCTCACATTAACAAACACTGATTTAATTTATAGCCAAAGAAATGCTCCTGCTTGCTTTTTTGGCTCATGTTAAAAGCCTAATAAAAAGGACATCAAATTTAAGTGTTAATCATCATGATTATTTATCTTATAATAATCAGAGCATACTTATATTTACAAATCTATTCTCATTTGTGTGCCTGTGTGAGAACAGTAGCTGTAGTTCTCAAAATGTTTCACTGAACTGGCTTTTGTCTTGCTCAGCACAACAAGATTACCACACAAACTCAAACACATTACACGCCAGACCAAAAGAGTCTGTTTCTTAAATGAATCCTTGGGATCAGTAGATTTTGTCTTCCCATTCTCTCTCACACACACCCATACAAAAAAAACAAAACATTCCTACAAGTGTACTACAAGTGTACTCATTTACACAGAGGTACATTGTGACAAGTACATTGAGGGTGTAAGTTTGTACTACTATCGTACTATTGTACTACTATTTCCGATATAAGTAGATGTTCAGAAGATGCTAAGGTGATGTTTAGTAAATATTTCCGAGTGTATGAAATATTTAGTTGCACACTGAAATATTGTTACACTCATTAGATTTTTTTTATGTTAACAATGTTTAATCCAACTTAATGTTCATTATACAGTATACTCAGAATACCTGATACATCAATTAGAATACATAAATTGTATCTGGGGAAGAGATTTCAATGAAATTCATATTAATTGGTGCAGTGGTAAAAGGTTTAGTCTATGGTCAGGATTTAAGCAAGATTTCAGCACTGGAACATCTTCCACTCCCAAAAGAAGAAGCATCTTCATGTGTCAGTGAAACCATCATCACCCTCTCAGTCCAGTAGTTTCTGTATAACATGGACAAAGCTAGCTATGTTTTTTCCCAGTCTTTAAGTCAGTTTAAATTTCTCATAAAATGGCCTCTTAGCTGTGAGTTGATTCTGTATATTTCATATTTTCTTATGAAACACAAAGTCAGAGTGAGGTCATGTTGAACTGCATGACTGACTTACACAAACCTGTCAGTAGCTTTGTGAATTAGTTAAATAGGAACAGCATTGAAGAGCACAACATTTGGTGGTGGATGTATGAAAAGCACCACTGCACTGTGTCACATGACAGCAGAATGTCCAAAACAGGAGAAACACACCTAACATTACCAGTCACTTAAAGAACAGAAAGGGATTTGTTAATTGGCTAAAACACTCTGAACACTACAACAGTTAAAGTGATTAAGTCTAGACTACACCTTAATTGCTACATAGCTAGCACCACAAAACAGTACAGTTGTAATACAATATTCTTACACTGTTAAATAATCATCTACAGGTAAAGCGTTCAATCAGGCTGGCATTTATTTTACTCTGTACACGTCTGTTGTGATAACATAGTGGTTGTGTAAAAATGAACATCAAATATGTTATCCTGAAGGTGTGTGTAACACATTATGTGTTACTTTTACAGTATAGCTTTTTTATGCTTTAAAATGTTAATTCTTAGTAAAGTCAAGCTCTTTTCTTCTATGCAGAAACCTTGTGGAACACTCCAGCCTGACAAACACTCTCACTTTCTATAAGTTATTTTATGTATGTACATCCAAACAGATCAGTCTCTTCTGATAAATCAAGGGGACACTTTTAAAAGAAGAAAAAAGGGCACATGGACACAAAACGCCCACCCTGGGAAGCACAATTATGTTTGATAGATAGATAGATAGATAGATAGATAGATAGATAGATAGATAGATAGATAGATAGATAGATAGATAGATTCTTCACTTTTTGAGAAAGAGTACAGGCTTGCGCACTTACTCCTATGCTTCGGTCTGGGTAAGGGGTCCGAGCCGCGCTCAGCGCCGTGCCGTTGAGGCCCACGAGTGATGGGAGCGTCTGCGACATCCAGTTGGTGATCATGGCCATCGTGCTGAGCACCACGCCGATCTTTAGCAGTGGCACCGACATCTTTGCTCTCCACAGCTCTCATTCATTCATAGCACCGTGCGCGCTACCGGAGAGCCGTCACAACACCTGGGAGAGCCTCGCGCTTTGGGGTCGACGTCTTCTGCTCATCTGTGTCCAAACCGTACGGTGCCATGGTGGGTTTTTTTACGTTTCGGGAGCCGGTGGGCGACGGAAACACAGTACATGTGAAGTGTGAAGGTTTTTCTTTTTGTCAACCACGTCCCGATGTGTGAATCTCTCAAATATTAATGAAGAAGCTTTAGAGCGCGCGACCCCGATCCTTCCCGCTCCGCTTGAGGAGAAGAATGCGCCGCCGCGCGCCCCTTTATTAATAACTGATGTGCAATGACGTCAGGGCTACTACAGCACCACGCCCTCGACAGGCGCGCGAGACCCTGGACTCCAGCGCCGACGCAGCGTGAGCAGCCAAGGTCACGTTTAATTTACTAGCAGGTTTCCAGCAGGTTGATTTCCCGGATTCCAGTTAAACAAATGTTAAAAAATGATATGCTGTTTTAGATGCACAGATATGGGCGTGGCTGTGCACTAATATTAATTGAGAATGAAGGTGCACAGTAATTCAGTTACTGCTCTTATTAAAATGAATGCTTTATTTACGAAAAAACCCAGCTCTGGTACAAAGGTAGCATTGATCCCGCAGATTGTATCTCAGTTGTATCGGAAATCCTGATATAATTAACAGCAGACCGAGATAACGTTTAAATGCATGCGTATAATTTTCGTGCTGCAAATAAATAAAAAAAAACACACACACAAAAAACTAGTTGCTTTGGAGTGCAAGAGCATCAGTATGACTCGCTCGCCCTCTAGTCGCCGTTCACAGCACTGCGCTCTCCTAAAGCACACTGATACTGTACATCACACTGCATCACTAAAAACCTTTCAGTAATTCATTGCCTGGATTAGTGTTACATCAATGATCGCGTATATCAGTACAGTAGCCTTTTATGCAAGGAAGCACGATCGATAGAGAATGCATCTTGTGCTCTAATATATGTGCCAAGATACAGCCAGGAAAGTCAAGCGCTGTCTAAAACCACCAAGTGCATTAATTAGTCTGTGCAAAGTAGCCACAAGCAATAATATACAGTCATCCCCAGAATTACTGCCATCCTAGTTAAAGATAAAAAGGAAGCTATGGAAAAGAAAAAAACCATCTTTATGGTTCATTAATCATGCACTTAAAATATGACAGACATCTAACCTTTAATTGGGATAATTGTATACCTATTGAATGAAAATAAAACAACCTCATCAAAAATATGTCGCTATCATTGTCTCCCCTGCATTTGTGCAACCTCCTTTTGCCAACATAACAGCAGTGACTCCTCCTATAATGCTTGCAGAGAATGCAGAGCAAAGAATCTGAGACCACACCTCGATACAGACTCTCCTGTGGACTCAGTTCTTCAGCTCATTTCACAGCTTTTCAGTATTGTTTATCTCAGGATAAACTAAAAGATCCAACCCCAGTACACTGTGTCCACAGCTTTTGGCAGACAAAAAAATCATAGAAGGTCCACCATACGTACAGGGAGTGTTCTTTTCTTTTAAACGATCCATTTTTGTCACACCAAACCCAATTTTTTTTTGCTAAGAAGCTCTGTTTTCTCTCATCTGGTCATAGGATCTGGTTCCAGTCGAACGTTCTTTTGAACAACCCCCAAGCCATAGTACAATGAAAATGAAATATGTAAATATGAATCAAAGAATAAAATATGTAAATATGAATCGATTGAAATATGTAAATATAAAAAAAGAAATAGAGAGTCCAAATGTGAGGGAGAAACAGTTAAATAAAGATGCGGTGTGTGAGAATTCAAGAGCAAGATAAAATAAGAACAGAGGAATATCAGGAACAATAAGTACAAGGGAAACTAGGAAACGAGTGAGTTTCACTGTTTCTCGGTGGCAGGGACATGTAGAGGAGACTTGAAATAGCTATACAAAATCTTGGTTTTGGGCAGAATAGAAACCAGCCATAAAAATGTTTTTATAATAGCCACATCTAAAAAACAAACAAACAAAAAAACACCTCACTAATGGTATTTCTGTAAATAGACAGTTTAGGAAAACACCACTGACCCTGATGTCTTTTTCTATTTAACCCATCCTTTCCCTCCTCAGTTAATAAGTATTTGTTTATTTATTTTTAATTTAAAAATAACGTTTAACCATTAGCTAGCCAGCAGTATGGGGAACAGTGTCAAATTTGCTTAGAAACAGTCGGCTTTCATGCAAATATATAAAGTACACTGGTTAATGCAGGTTTCTGGTCCAAGCAATTAAGCTTGCACCTGTGCAACATTAACACAGCTTACAACTAGCTGCATGAATACAAAGACAAATTTTCAACTTTGTATGATTATACATGTATAATTTTAGTGTAACTTGTGGTCACCCTTTCAAGGGTGCCAGGAACCCCCAGGCACAGATTTTCTTACTTGGTGATGCTGTTCCAGACCTTTACAGTAGCTGTCTTCAGCTCATACATGTTCTTGAGAAATTTTGCCTTCAGTTTTGCTTTCAGAAATTGAAATGCATGTGCAATTAGATTCAGGTCTGGTGACTGGCTTGGCCATTGCAGAACAATGTTCTCGATTTGGCCAAATGTTATGAAGGGGTTTTTCATAACCAGAGAAAGAAATCTGTCATCCACCACACATCTTGTGGTCCTTTTGATGTTCCTGAGCTCATGAGTGTGATCTTTTCTTGAAGCTTCCAAATAAAATTAGTTTAGCCATTCCTAATCTTTTTGCTATCTCTCTGATTTTACAGCCTACAGCAGCAACTGTCCAATTACGATTGGTCCTTTAAAAACGGGGGCCACATCTAAAAAGTGCAATAATTTCTACACCATTCACCCCATAAAAAGCTGAAAGTCTGCACTTTAAGGAGATATTTGTTATTTAATGTCACCTCCAGTATACTCTGGTAAGCAGCTAAAATAACAATAACTCTGTCAATATCCAAATATTTATTGAGCGTGTGTGTGTGTATTTTTTTTTTTATGAAAGTCCACATTGTGAAAGCAATATAAATATTCATCATGCGTTCATCATCATTAACAGCTTTTATGGTCTATCACCAGCGCATCATCTTGTCTAAAGCTGTCATCAGTATTTTCTGCTATAAAAGAAAACTGAAATAGAAGCTCTTAAAATGGCCTCATCCTTTAATTTAAACCAAAGGATTGTGTTTATTTATTCATGCGGAATCTGCAAAATGGTGTGTGGAGTGCTGTGAAAGAAAACCAAACAAAAGAAGAAACTATTGCTGCAGTCTTATAAATTAATTTGGCCACTTTTATTGAATTTAATTATTCATGTAATGGCTCCCTTCTTGGCATGGGCTCGTAATTATGTCAGGATGCTGTGGTTTTTATGTTCAGATTAGGCTAGGGTGCTATAACAGATTCGCGGTCTGATAACCATAAAACCCAGCACAATAGTGTCAGGTATGTCATAACCATATCCACTTATTCCACCACTCCATCCACTCATTTATCTATTAATTCATCTAGCTATACATATATACTGCATATACATACAGCACACTCAGTCACCCAAATGGAGTAACTTAAATGATTCCCTTCTTCTCTCATGCTGTGTACGAAATGGTTCCTACACTGAAAAATCATGAAAGAAGATTTGTAAAGAAGTAAACAAACATTGCTCTGGTTTGCTCATCATTGTGTATTTGTCATGTCCCATTTGCTATTCCACCAAATATTTGACCAACATCAAATCAAAGCAAATGAGCCAACCCATCCTCCAGCAAAATCACTGTACTGAAATGTATTAAACATGTAGGCTACACACTACACACACAGTACACACACCACACACACTGTAACTTTTGCTATTTCTTACTTCTAGTATTTCTAACTCCTTTGACTTGAACCACAACGAATAAACATGCAATGCTAACATAGATTACTTCATTACTCATATATTAAGGTCCAGATATGAGGGCTGACTTACATACCAACAATAATTACAGCCATAAGTTAGCAATTTCCTATTAATAGTACAATAGTACAAGTGGACAGTTTCTTTCTACCTTAACATTGATAAGAACATTATTACAGAAGAAGAATGCAGCAAATATACCACTGAAAGCTAATTTCTGGCAAGGCAAAAGCATAAGACATGAAATGATGATGTTATCTCAAAATATTATGAAAGTTACTTAAATTCTAAATGATAACATATAATAAATATTTAACGTGGTTAATTAAGACTTTTTCTAGAATGTTAGTATGTCCTAAATAATAAAGGCAAATAATTAAATGTCATTTGTGACCATAAATAAATAAATAAAAGTAAATAAATAAACTGCTACAACAGGCACAACAGTGATATTCACTTAGGCCTATTTATTTATGTATGTATGTATTTATTTATTTTTACCTAAGAAAAATGAATGAAATCTGATTTCAAATTGAAACAGACACATTAGCATACAGTACAGAAGGCTTACTAAACGTTGCCAATTTTTTTTTCTGAGAACCTTCCAAAATCAATTATTCAACAAAGAGGAAGTGTATATGCCATATACTAAAAACACGGTATACCTTATGTATAAAGACAAACAGACAAACCTGTGCAATATTGATTTTTCACTAATCATTTACTTTTTACTATTTTAGAATATCATGTAAACAGTTTAATCATCCAGAAGTGTTAGCTTAACAATAAAACACAGGAAATTAGCATCTTACCAATTTTGAGTTTAAGAAGAATCGGGGAGGCATAAAAATACTACCAGCTGTGAAGTTGGGAACTGTGGCAATTGCAAAAACTCAGCTGGACTGTGATTTTGCACAAATACATAATAAACTATCAGCCCCACCATTGCCCACAACACACACTAAGGTGATGGTCCAGAAGGCACTCATTGAGTTTTTGAGTGTGCTGTGGTTGCATGGGTACAAAGGGGTTGCATGGGAACATTGCTCTGACCCTCTGACGCACCACAGGATTTCTCATATTGAGATGGGACATACTGCATACCTTTGAGCATTCAAAGGATCATATGAGGCACTGGTGAATTTAGTTTGCAACCAATATGCTACTCACCAAAACTGAATTGGCAAAGGTGAATCAGGTAAAGATGAGATCAGTACATGAGGGTATTTTTGAATACAGACTAGTATTCAACATCAATTTCTATCTCCTCCCAGGAAGAACCAGAACATGATGACCTTGCAAACCTGGGTATTGCCATTGGGAATTTCCCTCTAGAGCAGTTGGGAGACAACACCCTGCGATGTATGCAGGTGGTATGCAACATGGTGCAAACATCAAATAGTGAAACCTCTGGCCACTCCAGAAGCATCACTGTGCTCTGATTTCATTGATTGAGGTCCCCTTCAAATGAACTGATATAAACCTCATCAGACCATTCAAACAGACTACACAGTGGTATTGTTTTGTGTAAATTCTAGTAGATTACACAAAACCCCTGAAAGAGATTGTAACTGACCAGGTCACTGTCTTTATATCACACATACACTTATATTGCCAAAAGTTTTGGGACACCCCTCACTTTCACTGAAACTGAGGCCAAACCCAACCCCTGAAAAACAACATCTGAATTCAATGATTTGGAGGGATGTCCCAAAACATTTGGCAATAAAGTGTACTTTGTCAAGTGTATTAAGTTGATTCATACCCGCAACAGGTCAAGCAATTTAATCAAATGTTAAAAATTATTATCAGTACATCAGTATTATAATTATTATTATATTATTATATTATTATAATATAATCAGTATTATCTGTTATTCATTTTTTTGAGGTCCCAGGGAGAATTCAAGCAGGGTTCTTCCCATCTATATTACTGTATGGGTATAAGCCCTGAATAGACTTAGGTGTCACCTGGGAAATCTGGGAGGCAGGTCACATAGCAGGTCACAGTGATTTGGTGACGTTGTCTATGAGGTAAGGTGAATACATAGTGGTGGGGCACTGCAAATATACCACTCCACACTCCTAAAACCATGGAGAGATTAGGTGCCTGAGGCTTTGACAATGGGGGTTCCCTAATTATTCAGACATCAGCATTCCACCACTCTGACTGACCTTCCTAAAAAAGGAACACCAGATCTTTTCCATAAAGTTATTCAACTAAAAAGCTACATTTTGTGGTGGGCCACACTTCTCCTAACATCTCCTTTTTTAGCATAGTGGAAACAGGGCTGGGGGATGAGCTGTACCAAGTTACAGGTCCCAGGTAGCACTGGGCGATACTTCAATCACAAACTCTGAGGCAGCTATAGCACAATCACGACAGAGTGCCTGACCATCGAGTGGGTGGTTGTAAACTGTTTGGATCATGCCCAGCCCCGGTGGATCTACCGCATGAAGGAGGCCAATGGGCAGATCCCTCACTGGTATTTGCCAATTCATCCATTCAAGTATGAGGTGGTCCTCAGGTTAGGGGCACAGATGGCTATATGGATTTTTTTCTCTTGCCTAAGGAGGGAGTCAGTATCAGGCTGAATGTTTCAAGTCAGGTGGTAGGGGTGTGGAGGATGGTGTCTTGGAGAAAGAGTCGTGATTTCTTTGAGCATAACCCTGTGTGAGATTAACAATGCTCTTTTTATACTGTGCCATTTGTAATAGAGAAATTTTGCCAAGCAGACAATGTGTGTGCATGTGTGAAAATGACGGTTTCAGTACTTTCGAAATATTCTGAAAGGAAAACAAACAGGTTCACACACACGCTCTCATGCCTACACCCCATGTCCTCATTTGTTTGCGGACATCCAAGGTGTAAAAATGACATTTTACATATTTCTAATTGGATATGTGAAGATAACAGCTTGTGCCATTTCTGCATCTGTGCTGAAATAATACTTGATTAATTCAATTGTATCTGTTCTTTTGTTCAATTTTCACTGAATATTTTTTGGGAGATTAAATCATTTTAAGGCTTAACACTGCCTAAAGTCATCTACAGTAAATAAGTGTTTTCTCTGTTTTCATAAAGTTATGAGAGCATCACAAACATTTTGACAGCTGGTATCAGATTGTAAATTGCAATCAAATTGTAATCTGATTACAAACTAAATCTCTTAGACTTATGTCTGATTCACTACATCACAGTGCTATCAAATTAGTTACAAACTTAATATTTACTGTTTGAGAAAAGCATACAGTTATTATGCCTATGCAGGATTAGATATTAATGACAAATATTTTCATGTAGTTTTGGTCATATATAATAAAGTAGTGTCAACATATGTATATCGGAAGAATTTTTCTTTCAATTGTTTTTGTTTGCCAGAATTGCCAATACACACATATAATATAGTCAGAACAAAAGCAGTAACTCCTAGAAAAAACATAGCATCTTAACAGCTAAAGGTTCACACCATGCTTTACATAACACTTTGGTCTGAGATGGTCATCCCAGTAAATAGTAAAGTTCTGATAGAAATGTCCTTTCAATACCAATTCCTTTTTACTTATGCAAAGTATATATACTGTACATTCACTGGTCACTCTGTTAGAAAAAACTGTACACCTGCATAACATTTAATTATTCAATTAGCCAATCATGCGTGTCAGCACAATGCATAATACCATGTAGATATAACTCAAGATCTTCGATTAATGTACATATCAAACATCAGAATAGGGGAAAAAATGTGATCTCTGTGACTCTGACCATGACATATTTGTTGAAGCCAGAAGGCTGGATTGATTATTTCAGCGACTGCTGATCCCCTGTGGCTACAATGGGCACAGGCTCACTGGAAATGGACAGTCGAAGTTGGGAAAAAGTTCAGGTGATGTTTTTCCAATCTTCAACTGTCCAGTTTTGCCCCACTGTAGCGTCAGATTCCTGCTTTTGACTAAGAGAAGTTTCTCTTACAAACTGCCATTCAGTCTGTGTGTTGTTTCTTTCACCTAAACTTTGTGGAAAAATCTACAGACTGTTGTGTGTGTGTGTGTGTGTGTGAGAGTGTGTGAAAATCCCAGGATATCACTAGTTTCTTAAAGAATAAATAAATAAATAAATAAATAAATAAATAAATAAATAAATAAATAAATAAATAAACAAACCAGCCCATCTGGCACCAACAACCAGGACACACTTAAACTCACTGATATCACATTTTCCTCCTTTCTGATGTTTGATGTGAACATAATGGAGGCTTTAGACCTGTATCAGTATGACTTTCTACACTGTGCTGCTAACGCTTGATCGAAGTGAATATGTTTCAGTAAAGCTGTGTTTGTGGAATTGCATTTATATTAAATTACTGTACTTAACCTACTTTACTTAAGACCTAAATATGACTCAGCTATAGTACTGAAGTAGTACTGTAGTAACGTCTATAATAATTCCTTCAGAACTTTATTTTTGTGTGTGTGTGTGTGTGTGAGATGTCCTGTGGATGTGGAGGTCAGTAGTGAACGAAGTTATATGCTGGATTCTAGATGGAAGTCTTTTTGTAACGTAGGTACACAAGAGTGTCCTGGAAAATAGCTATTCTGATAGTAGTAGTGCACACATTTAGTGCGCACCGTAGAATAAAGTGCACCTTTTACTGTATGTCCTGTGTAGGCGAATTCTCTGGGTTGTTTTTAATGCAAGGGTTTTCGTTTGATTTTTTTAAAAAAAAAAAAGGTATTAAAATATCTGCCTTGCTCGCTCGTACTCATTCGTGCGCTTGCGTCAAATACCCCTAGGCTATGATCTACTTTAATCATGTTGTCGGTAAATATAACGCCGATCACGCGTGCGATAATGCGTGATGTGAGCGCGGCACGTGCGTGTTGGAGATGTGCTCGGGGATGGTGAGGGCTGGGGCGTACTTGCGTGAGTTTCGTGCCCGACAGCATAAGCACGATGATGCTCAGGAGCTTACTCGCGGGCTGCATCTCCGCTCGCAGCGGTTCGAACCGGCTTCGTCTGTCCTCTTCACTCCTCCTGGCTTTCCTTTCAGCCTGTGTGTTTTTTATCTCTCGATTTTCTTCTTCAGCAGCGGAATGATGTCGGAGCTGGAATCTGCCTCGTGTGGTCGTCACTGATCATTATGCTTCACTCCCCAGTTCTGCTGGTTCCCGTGGCCGCCGGTGGTCAGTTCGCTCAGGTTGTCTGTCGGTGAGAGAGAAAAGCAGACCGAGCTGCTGGAGCATCTGAAGTTTTCAGTTTTCTGTGAGAAGGAATAGAGAGAGCGCGCGCGCGTCCAGGCTCCCTCACAGAGACCGGATGTGACACTCGTGCCGCGTGGGACAAATCAGCAGAGAGATGGAAAAATAGTTCACTATTCTGTAATGTGTCATTAAATACACAATAATGGAATAATGGAACGAAATGAAAGACGAAACATCCTGATAACTGAAAGACAAAACCTATGTTACTAAAGCAGTGCAGTGAAAATGCTTGATATAAAGAAGTGAGGAAAAAAATGACTGTTTTGTTTGGTGCCCAAATATCAACAACTGTAACTGTTCACATGAACAAGATGTTTTTATGCCAATGGGGCTTTAACAAAAAGTAGTGTTTTGGTGTGGGGTGGTGGTGGTGGTGTGTGTGGTATGTATGTGTTTGTGTGTGTGGGGTGGGGTGGGGTGGTGGGTTTCTGTATGTGTGTGTGTGTGTTTGGGTGTGGGGGGTGGTGGTGGGTTTGTGTATGTGTGCGTTTGTATGTGGGGTGGTGGTGGGGTGTATGTTTGTGTATTTGGGTGTGGGGGTGGTGGTGGGTTTGTGTATGTGAGGGTTTGTGTGTGGGGTGGTGGTGGGGTGTGGGGGGGATGTATGTGTGTGTATTTGGGTGTGGGGGTGGTGGTGGGTTTGTGTATGTGTTGGTTTGTGTGTGGGGTGGTGGTGGGGTGTGCGTGTGGGGGGGGGTGTATGTGTGTGTATTTGGGTGTGGGGGGGTGGTGGGTTTGTGTATGTGTGGGTTTGTGTGTGGGGTGGTGGGGTGTGGGGGGGTGTATGTGTGTGTGTTTGGGTGTGGGGGGCGGTGGTGGGTTTGTGTATGTGTGTGTTTGTATGTGGGGTTGGGGTAGTTTGGGGGGGTGGGAGGGGGAGGGGTGTTTCAGGTGTATAAAAACAACTGGATGACAGTTTTAGGAAATATGACAATTTAGGAAATATAACAACATGACTAATATTTATGATATATGAATAATTTGTGTGATTATGATTCAATACTAAAATTGAGCACATTGGTATTCAGACCTTACTTCTTCTTTGCAGACCTGCCTGATCTATCCAGACACTCTACCCCTGGTCGGAGTCTCATCACTTGGTGGTGCTCACTGCTGCTGTGGATGGATCTGTGTGGACAGCCTGTGACCCGGAGACAGCCATGGACAGAGCCACTTGAAGACTATCACACCTCTATGGATCTGTGGTTACATCTGTCAACTTGCAACAGCAAGGAATTAGTGTCTATAATGACCTCAGAAACTACACTGACCTAATCGTTCCTCATAAGTCCCTGGCTGCTGTTGTAGAAAGGACATTATTTACATTTACAATATTTACTGTCCAGTGTCACCCAAATGAGGGTGGGTTCCCTTCTGAGCCTGGTTCCTCTCAAGGTTTCTTCCTCAGAGAGTTTTTCCTTGCCACTGTCGCCTCAGACTTGCTCATTAGGGATAATTTAAACGTTACCATTTTTTTTCCTCCCTGTTTCTATACTTCTGTAAAGCTGCTTTTAGACAATGTCCATTGTTAAAAGTGCTATACAAATAAATTGAATTGAATTGAAAAAAATGAAAATGTTCATGCCTATGGACCTTATCCAACCAGAATTTATATGAACAATTCATGTGAAAGGTAGAGCCTAAAAACTGTTGCACAATTCTGACCTTGGATCTTAAACACAGTTTTCTTGATCATCATCATTTTATATCAACTTGTGTAAGAAGCAGTATTAAATTAATTAATAATAATAAATTAAATGAGTTATGAATAAACAACGGTTTCTTAAAGAGAAAATAGTTTTTTATTAAAAATTGTGGAGGAGTGCCTGGTTAGCTTGTCCTTGAAACCGTAGAGTGTTTGGCTACAAATTTCATTACTTAGTGTTGAGGCTTCATTAATTTGCAACAGTAACACAACTAACACAAGTAACACAACTGTTAATGCAATGAGAGAAAAAGGCAAATACCATGGGCTGGATCCAGTCCTATTTGGATCCAGTGCTATTTTTGAACTCTCAGAGGTCTTTGCTTTTCTTTTGCCTTTTTGATAGGTAAGTTTAACATGCAAAAACATGCCACCACCAAATTACTGAACAATATCTAGGATGTCAGACATCCCATATATCAGTAGGGTATAATACAAATAATCAGGGTGGAAGCCATATTGTAAACCAAATTTGTGGTGAGTAATGCAATTACAACTAGCATTATTTGCAATATTGGTAAGATACCAATTGTTCATGGACTTCATGTTTATCTTCCCATTCATATTTCTTCATCTGAGTCTTTTTTAATTCAATTTCTTTTTCATTTTATGCAACCTTGAAGACGTGTACTACATACAGATCATTTTAATCATCTGAATGGACTGGGCAGAAAACTATTTGATTTCTTATATGTGTTGGAAATGGCTTTTTTGTGGTGTATTGATTGAGTTTTATTGTGTGTCATCAGACTGCTGATAGCAATGAGTGCTGTTAGCTGGAATACTAATTATATCTTCAATAATGTGTCTTGGGTTGATGGGACAGATAGCATTATTAGAAATGCCCTACTTATTCAGTAACTAGGGTTAGTGAGTAGCACCAAAAAGCTGCATTTCACTGGGAGACAGAGATAGATGAAAGGTAAGGTTTGTAAGACAGCAGGCTATAAACAAAGGCAACCACAAAGGAAAAATCTAAGTGAGTGAGAGAGAAAGAAGGAGGTCTATGTGAAAGATTTAAAATATATGGGTGAGAGTCGATTGTGTGAGATGTTTAGCATGTCTTTGAGGGAGAGATGGACATGAACTGTGTGAGACAGATGCCAGTGTTTTGAATATCACAAATCAGGGGGCCTTTGAGTAAAACAGATTGCTGTGCGCTTATGTGTGTGGGGTATAGATAGGTTTGTCTTTGAGTGAGACAAATGGGTGTGTCTAAGTGGGACAAATGGGTGTGCCTGAGAGAGACTGATCGATGTTTCTTTGAGAGGGAGAGATTGGGGTGTCTGAGAGGGACAGATGGGTGTGTCTTTGAGTGGGACAGATGGGTGTGTCTTTGAATGGGACAGATGGGTGTGTTTGAGTGGGACAGTGGGTATGTCTGAGAGGGACAGATGGGTGTGTCTTTGAGTAGGACAGATGGGTATGTCTGAGTGGGACAGATGGGTGTGTCAGAGTGGGACAGATGGGTGTGTCTTTGAATGGGACAGATGGGTGTGTTTGAGTGGGACAGTGGGTATGTCTGAGAGGGAAAGATGGGTGTGTCTTTGAATGGGACAGATGGGTGTGTTTGAGTGGGACAGTGGGTATGTCTGAGAGGGACAGATGGGTGTGTCTTTGAATGGGACAGATGGGAGTGTTTGAGTAGGACAGTGGGTATGTCTGAGAGGGACAGATGGGTGTGTCTTTGAGTAGGACAGATGGGTGTGTCTGAGTGGGACAGATGGGTGTCTTTGAGAAGGACAGATGGGTGTCTTTGAGAAGGACAGATGGGTGTGTCTTTGAGTAGGACAGATGGGTGTGTCTTTTTGAGTAGAACAGATGGGTGTGTCTTGGAGTAGAACAGATGGGTGTGTCTGAGTGGGACAGATAGGTGTGTCTTTAAGTAGTACAGATGGGTGTGTCTTTGAGTAGGACGGATGGGTGTGTCTTTGAGTAGGACAGATGGGTGTGTCTGAGTGGGACAGATGTGTGTGTCTGAGTGAGACAGATGTGTGTGTCTGAGAGGGACTGATTGATGTTTCTTTGAGAGGGACAGTTTGGGGTGTCTGAGAGGGACTGATCAATGTGTCTTTGAGTAGGACAGATGGGTGTGTCTTTTTGAGTAGGACAGATGGGTGTGTCTGAGTGGGATTTTGGGTGCATCTTTGAGTAGGACAGATGGGTGTGTCTGAGTGGGATGACGGGTGTATCTTTGAGTAGGACAGATGGGTGTGTCTGAGTGGAATGATGGGTGTATCTTTGAGTAGGACAGATGGGTGTCTGAGTAGGATAGATAGGTTTGTCTTTGAGTGGGACAGATGGGTGTGTCTGAGAGGGACTGATGAGTGTGTCTGTGTTCAACAGATGGGTGTGTCTTTGAGTAGGACAGATGGGTGTGTAACTGGGAGGGATGAGTTTGTTTTTGACTAGGACAGGTGAGGTTGTCTTTGAGTAGGACAGATGGGTGTGTCTGAGAGGGACTGATGAGTGTGTCTGTGTTCAACAGATGGGTGTGTCTTTGAGTAGGACAGATGGGTGTGTCTAACTGGGAGAAGTGAGTGTGTTTTTGAATGGGACAGGTAGGTTTGTCTTTGAGTGGAACAGATGGGTGTGTTGTTGATGTGTCTGACTGGGACAGATGAGCGTGTTTTTGACTGGGATAGATAAGTAAACTTATATAAACCCAGGACAAGCCAAAGACAACCTGGTGTGTCTTAGAGCCTATCAACGAGCACAGTCCGTCCTGTTATGGTATCACATTAGCCAATTAGCTTGCTATAATACTGAATATTATAGATCTTTAAATGTGTCACCTCAGAGTTATCTTAGAAATTCCTGCCATGTTAGCTGGCTGAATAAGAAAATATGTGGAAAATCCATCCTTAAATATAAATGCCAGTGACCCTCTTCCTACACAAGAGCTTATTTAGTTAATATGATGCAACGTGTGTAGGATGAATAAATCTAATTTTATTTATTTTATTTAGTTGAAAAGAAAGAAAGAGGAAGTTGTGAGAGGTGCAGATTCCAGAAGCATTGTTTATTCATTTGGAGTAGTGTGGATCTTCTGAGAGTATGATTAGAATGTTGGTGTGTGGATATGTGTCAGACTAAATCCCTGAACACTGAAAGAGTTTGATTCCACCTCTCTTATTTAATTTATCTAATGATCTATATTTTTCCTCCATTGTGCAGGAAGGTCAGTCCTTGAGCCTGGTAAGGAGGACAAACAATTTACCATTGTATGCACATATTCCTCTGTCTGACTGCAGTAAAACAGCTTTAGATTTAAAATGTAATTATAAATCAGTTGCTTAATCAACAGATCAACTTTAATTAGCAGGTTAATAAGCATGATTGCATAACTTGCATAAGTTTCCATATTATATGTGAATATAGGTTGTGTAAGTAAACCTCCTGTTCAGTTCATTATACCTTTAATAACTTATGGTCAGTCTAGATAGTCAACATGTAACATTAGAATATTTTACAGACTATTAATGAATTAACTGTAGATAATGAGTGATCTTTTTAATTAGTACACTTCGTTATAATGTGCTGGGAAAAATATTCTAGAAAAGACCGAAATCAAGAAACTGGGGGGAGAGAAAAAGGACTGGCATGCATGTGTACTACCCTTAATAGCACATTTCCTTTGCTGTTGCCATGGCAACCTCTTGTCCTAGTTGGGACCTGTAGGAAATAAAAATCTGGTCTTTTCTATTGCCCAACATATGTGCAATCAACTCTCTCTCACTCACACAGTAAAATATATTCCAAATTATATAACTTCATTAGTGTGTCCATCACACATATAGATTGAATTATGGCAATATAATTCAGGCTTTACTCAAAATTAAATGCTAATTATTATTAATGTTCAGTGTGCAATGGATACAAAAAAGTCTATACACCCCTGTTAAAAATGGCAGGTTTTGTAATGTAAAAATGAAATCAACATAAATCATATACACTTTTTCCACCTTTAGTGTTAAATTATGATGTCTAAAAATGAAGTGAAATACAATCAGAAACATTTTAAGGAAAAATGGTTCAAATAAACAAATTACAATAACTGGCTTTTTTTTAATTGGGCATGTGGCTGTGCTTGGAACAAACATATCTCATATTCAATAAAAGTAATTATAAATCATAAAGCTGTTACTACTGAAATTATTCTGATTATTCCCAGCAAAAGATCATCTGTTTTTGTAGGATTTTCTTCATATCTTCTCGAATTCATCTGACTTCTGAAGCCATGGTCTGCAAAGAGTTTATTAAGTATGCATGGTATCTGACTTGTTGAAAGGTATCGATCAGAAGAGGGGTATAAAAGAATTTCCAAAACATGAGATATATCATGGAACACCATTAAGGTCATAACAAATAAAGAAAAGAGAACTCTCATATTCTTCCCAGATCTGGGCATTAGGATAGGAAGTGCTTTCTTACAAATAACATCCATGCTTAACCAAACTCACCCCAAAACCATATAGCAAAATGTGTTATGGTGTAATGAGATCACGCTGGAAGAAATCATGAATAGCTACAAATACCAGTCTATTTGAGTGCAATACGTTCTACTAGTACGCTGAAGGTAAAAAGTGATTTCCACCCACTTTACCAAAGCATACATTCAAATCGACAAAGGAATGGTTTATTATACATGCTGGAATTCAGAACTATCAAAGTGGAGAGTGGCTGGAATAAAACAGCATTTTTGTCACCACCTTATCATAGCACACCATTATCCTGGTCCTTCCCTGGATGGAGCTTTTACTACCCTGTGTTGTCATGACCCAGCAGGCAGCTCATCTGTTGCCGGTGGCTGTCCTGTCACAGATTTTTTGGTCAAAAGCCTCAAACTCCTCCCAGTGGCCTTTTTCTCCCAGAAGCTGACACCAACTAAACACAACCTTGGCACTGGCAACCAAGAGCTGCTGGCTGTCAAATTGACTGGCCTTGGAGGAGTTCACATCCTGGGTGCTGGACAGCTCCATGGAGAAACAGCCAACCTCACTTCCAGGTATCACTCAGAAGATACTACCACCTCTTCAACCTTCAACTGCCCAGCTTTATAACCTTTAGATGAGATAAATGTAAATGTAGCGACCAGGCATTATTGACGAGATTCACAAGATTAGTTAATAAACAAGAACTGTGACCACCTCTATAGCACTCGGGTAAGAGTCTACATAATGTCAAGAAGAAAGGGCATTAGCCATGACCTTGAAGAAAAGCAATTGCTGCTGCTCATCAATCTGCAAAGAGTTATAAAGATCTCGAAACATTTTGAAATTCACCATTCTACAGTGAGGAGTGTTTACAAAAGAGATCTTTCAAGTTGGCAATCTTCCCAGCAGTGGGAAATACAGTACAAGGTCAGACCGTTTAATACGTAGAGATAAAACGAAAAACCCCAGAGCTACGTCATGTGACCTACAGGCCTCTGTTAGCACATAAAATGGTTATGTTCATGACAGGACAAGCAGGAAAAGGTTGGATTTCATAGAAGGGTGGCTATAAAAACTCTTCTCTCCAAAAAGAATTTGGCAGCATGATTTTGCAAAACTGCATCTGAACAAACCACAAAGGTTCTACAACAATATTCTATGAACAAAATGGAGATGTCTGGGCAACATGCAAACAGCTCATACCAACCGTCAAGCATGGTGGTGGATGGGGTGATGATTTGGACTTTTGCAGCCACAGGATCTCCACATACTTTATTTCTTTATTAGTATCAATTACTAATAATTATTTCAAAATCCATTACATAGTTATTACAAATATGAGTTTAAATATCCCCAAATAGTTGTAGAAAGTGACATTCTATTACAAGTAGTTGTGGAGCTACTGTTCTAATATGTTGTAATTATTTCCAGCCAAAACTGTTAATCACTGTTCTGTTAATCACTTTACCTGCACTTTAGCAGCGGTCCATAAAGATTCCGCCATGCAAATACTCAGAGAAAAATATATTTCTTGATTTGATGAAGTGGTGTAGTTGGTCTTCCTTTTCATGTCATATTCAGTTAATGCTGTCTTACAATAGTTTTGCAAGCCTTTCATGCACTATTGACCAAAGTATCCTAATGTCTGACTATGAATTAACTTTACCTTACCTTTGTTGTAAGAAATATTATGGGCTTACAGCAATACACTACTATTTAGCCAAACAACAATAGTTGCACTTCCAGGATTTATTTTCAGCTAAAAAATCCAGGTCAAATCCACTCTCCAAAGACATTTTGAGGCCTACTATCAGACTGTCTCTTGTCTAAAATTGACAATTAGCTATTTATTATCAAAAGCACATGTGACTGCACCTGTGTTCTGTCCATTCTCAAAACTTAAACAAATAAATACAAGCCAGATATGACCGAGGTACAACTAAGCAAATTAAATGTATATATTTATTCATAGGTTTTGAATAATTAGGGAACTTTCACCTGCGGCCCAGTGCCACAGCTGAGGTTAGCCTGTGTAGAAGTAGGCCAAAAAGAAATACTTGTTTGCCAAACTATGTGCAAGCAAAAAGTAAAGGCAACACAAACAATATTTTTTACAAAAGAGACCTATGTCTAAGTCAATACAGAAAATTCTTATATAGTACTCAATACAGAAAATTTCATCCTCTGCTGCCCAGCAACAACATCCATAAAAACATTTATAACATCTTACAAACAATTGATAATGCATTCATGAACTTAGATAGACTTCCTCCCACTGCCCAAAAACATGCAAGTAGGTGGTCAACAGTAAGTAAATGAGCTGGTAAATGTGGGTGTGCATGGTGCCCTGGGATGCAAAGGCATTTGTCAAAAGCCCTTATGCAGAGCCAAGTCTATAATCAATGATATATCAATAAATACATCCTGGTTCACTTGGTCATGGACTAAGATTAGTATCAGCCTTAAAGACTGGGGAGGTAATATAGCTTAAAATTCACCCAGACAGCAAAAATGCAATAACATATTGCATAATTTGGAGCTTCAAGTGACAGTTGAAGACAGTCTGACGCTTAAACATCTAGAGGAAATTAATTCCCCCATATAGGTACCAGAACAGAGAAGCTGATTTAATCACTGTGGTACCATCAAACTGACATGACACCGGGGTTAGTGAGAATCACTGTGTTGAACAGGTCAGGATAGTGTAATAGGCAGATAAAAGGTGATGTTGCAGAGTCTCCACTCTGTTTAGACATGGTAATGGTCCACTTTAACTAAGATGGAGTTTTTACAAGAATGTATTCATTATCTCTCTTAAAGGAGTGCCCCATGTCTGGGTAGACTGCTAGATCCTGACCTGTGTAATCATTTGATAATTAATGTTTGTATTCTAGAACTCCTCAGAAGAGTCTTTACAGTAAGCATTTGGGTATCCAATTAGCAAGCTTGCATTCTAAATCTTTTATGGGTAAATTACCCTTGCCTTTGTATTCAGATGCCTACATCTGTCTTTGGTGGTAACAGATTATCAGACTAAGTCTGATACTAGCTAGCTAACATTTGATACAAGTAGATTCAAGTAATGTTGCAAGGTAAAAATAAGACACATACCTGTTCAAATAATTCATGCTAAGTAAGAACACAAGCAAAATGACTAACTAAATAATCTGATTAGAAATTAGCAGACTAACATAAATTAAGCTTAACCTATGCCTTATCCTGTCCTATTTTTTTCTCACACAATGTTTGCTGTTCATATACAAAATATTTAGTGAGACCAATTTGTTGGAACACAATTATAATGAAAATGTTTGTTGGTCAGCTGAGAATTCCAAATTGTTTTGTGTTCTGTCCGGTGATGTTGCAGCAGTAAATCTGCTGCATAAGTCAGTGTGTTAATATCTTCCAGTAGAAAAATGTAAGCGAACTGTGGGTTCTTAATGTGAACCCAACCATTATGCTTTATTAACAACCAAAAAGGTGTAATAATATGAAATAACCCAGCAAAATAACTCAACTTGCTGAACCCAGTGACTGGGTTATGTAAATAACCCAGCATTCTTGGAGTGTAAGAAGAACAGAGAGTTGTCTGTGACTCAGTGTGTGTCTAGGTGGGAATAAAAATAAAACTGTCAGCAGTGTCTCCTCCCTTGAGTCTTCTCTCCCACTCTTAGCACAAGAAGAGAGCCTTCAAAAAACAGTAATGAGATTTGCAGTATTTGGCTATGTCTGTTAAGCTTAGATCATCCAATGACAAAGATGAGCAGAGAGACCAAGAGAGAGACTGGTTAGTAAATATACAAACAAGAAATGTATGGGCACAGACTAAGTGACTAAGACCAGACTGATGACAGACACAGAAGACAGAGAGGGAAAATGGGAATGTGAATGAGAAAAGATAGTGAGACAAACTAAAAGCACAATGACTACAGATAAAGAACAGGAGCTCTTTTTAAACCTTTTTATAGGGAAGGTTTATAGGAAATAAAATAAATGAAATAATTAAGTTCAGTTCCAAGAATAGACATTATTAAAAGAAAAAAAAAGAAGAGAGGATGGAGAAAAGAAGAGGAGATTGGTAGGATTGTGGCCGATCTGTGGGAGGACATGTGTGTGTGTTATAACTGTGTGTGTGTGTGTGTGTGTGTGTATATTCCTTTGTCTTTGTAAAAAAAGGAGAGACTGACAGACTGTGCTGGGATAAAGAGCAAGAGAAAGAGGAAGAAGGTTCTAATGATTCCAGAAAAAGAAACAGGGAGAAACTGTCAGTCACACTGAGGGAATAGTAAAAATAACAAAAAGATAGATATTGTATGTCAGGATGTTTGGAGAAAAAACTGCACGCAAAAGACAATATATAGAGACTAATTCTAAACATATACATAGTAAAGATTAAGATTTATTTGGCGTAAGTCTATAAACTATACACCCCATTTAAAATGTCAGGTTTTTATAATGACAAAAAGAGAATGTCAGATCGTTTCCACCTTTAATGTGGATATGAGGTCTGGCTGAATAATGATCTTCTACTTCTAAGTCATTCCTTTGTTGGCTTGAATTTGTGATTTGGGTCATAATCATGCTGAAAGGTGAAGTTTTCATCATCTTCTTATGTCTAATAGAGGAATCCAGGTATAGGGCCAAAGTAAATTGGTATTTGGAGCTATTTATTATTCCCTCTAGGCTAGTGCCCCAGTCCCAACTGAAGTGAATCAGCTTCATAGCATGATGCTGCCAGGACTACTATAAATTTAGTGTTCTTTGGGTGCTAAGCTGCCTTGTTTTTGTTTGCCTCTATCTTTTAGAACTATGCAAAAAAAGCACTAAAGGCACTACAAAATGATTTGCACACTTTTTGCAATCAAACTTTTTTCTTTTATTACCCTTTTTTTTACCAGTGTTACATTTAACATTGTTGGTCCTAATTATGACAGAGACAACAGGTTGGACCAGTCACTTTGTGATTGCACTATATTGAACATGGCTGTGAGCTCTTCCCAATTCAGCTATTTTTTGTGTTCAGGCAACAATAGGTACTTAGACTACCTAGACTATAGAGTACTTTGACCTTGGAGGGTGTCTCAATGTGGTGTTCTGTGATGTTAGTGTGACCAGGGAGACATGAGAACAAGTTAGAATAGAGAAGAATTCCCATTGCATGTTGGCAATCTCTGTAAGTTGGGATGGTGAGATTTGGTCTTCATAGGGGAGGCTTGCCCTCTTGTACTGGGGCTTGAGCCAATTATCTCAGTTATCATCATGTTTAGGGGTGATACATGCTTATGCAAATTTACATGCGATTTACAGTGAAACCTTGGCATTTGAATACCCCCCTTATGAATCTTCGCCTTAAGAATTGAAATTTTGCAAGAAATTTGCATCGGCATACAAAGAATTTTCGGCATACGAATGAACCGAACAAAATGCCGGCTATGTTGTGTGTACACCCGGGAACCATTCAAAACTTGTTTGCATCAGTGGAAAGCCAAGCAAAGCCAAAGTTATGAATTTTACAATTTTTTTTTAGCAAAAGCTGTTTCAAAAGAGTCAACCTACATTACCAACATTGCCTTTGGCATGTGTTCAAATGCTAGGTGATTTTTTGAGCATTTTTTTGTTGACAGATTGGTGCCGTAGATGGTCTGTTCTATTTTTAGCCCAAGTTTGGTGGCACGACTTCCTGTGAGCACCCTTGACATGGAATGCCTGCAAACATATGAGCATAGTGTTGGAAATTTGGAATATAGGTAATATTTTTGGGTGGCTGGAACGGATTATCTGCGTTTACATTATTTCTTATGGAAAAATACGTATCGCAATACAAATTTTCGCCTTAAGAACACACCTCCAGAACAAATTAAATTTATATACCAAGGTTCCACTGTAGTTCCCAGCAAGTCATACAGTTTGTGCACTGTTTGTGATATAAAGGTTGTGACTTGATAAGTCAGAATCTCTTTTGAGATCCACACTCAAGCGACTACATGGATGAGCACCTCAGCTATGCTACATACTGAGATGGCAGTGCTTTCGGGGTATTGCGTTGCATAGTCCACGTACTGAACACTAATACAAAGTGATGCCCATGAGCAGTCCATTCTAATGGTACGACAAAGTCCATGCCAATTCTCTCGAAGGGGACCTTGATTAGTGGTAATGGCTGCAATGGGATTTTTTGTGTGGCTGATGGTTTCACCAGCTGACATTCCTGACATGTGGCACACAAATGCCCAGCTGATAGAAAACCATCAGATTGTGATGGGGGGGGGCTTGTCTGCCCCTGGATATGCTGGCAAGTGGTCCTCATTTATTGAGTGTGATGTGAGGCATGGCTGCCATGGGTGGTCACTGGAGTACATCCTGGGTGGAAAAAGCTCTGGAGCAGCCAGTCCTGGACTTGGAACAGGGCATGGAAGTGCTTGGTTTTGGGTGGGGTAGATGTGAGCTAACGTCTTAACAAGTTTTTCTAGTACTGTGGACTCCATGTCAGATAATCTTTCCTCAATCCAGCAGTAAATGCACATAAACACACACACATTCATGCAAATGTTGGTGTGTTCAGCTCTCTCTCTTTGTCATGATCATGAAACATGCAGGGCCTAATGGGTCATGTAGGTGGGGAATATTTGGCATGATCTATAATGGTTTCACACACAAAATTTTTTTTAATGTGAACAGGGGAGTCTAAAATTTTATATCCACTGTACATCAGGCACTCAATGATCCTGCCACACCACTTCCCTGGATGTGGTCCTCCAGTATGTCACCAGATATTTGTGGAATCTATGGCTATATCAATGAGTCTTTTTCATCAGTTTTTCTTCAGTTTCCATGGTCCCACATGTGGATGCCCAAATGGACTGATATGAGACCCACACAGTCTACCTGTATGAACATTAAAGACAAACAAGGTGGCCCCTACATGGGCTTAATGTTATTATGAAACAAAACAAGGGTACTGTACATATGTGTTGCATGGGCTAATATTTTCCATTTCCAACTAGGAAAACATTACACAGCATAAATGGCACATAATACAATTAACTTGTCTATTTAAAAATTGACAGCAAAGAACAAGGGGTTTATCAACAATCACATATGTCAAGAATCTCTGCATGCTCTACCAAATTGCCATATGCTCGTTTACATTGCCATGTATGTTTTTGTTTTGGTTCATGTCTTGTCTCCAATGTCCTCTCAATTGCTTCTGTTTTCTGTTTGCCCTTTAATTAGTTTGTATTCTTAAACACCCATGTTTCTGTGTTTAGTATGAACTATTGTTCAATCTTTCCCTGCCTGTTCATATTGAGCCTTTCTGTTCCATTGTTTACTGGTCTGATTAGCTGGTCCTGCAAGTTTTCTGGTTTTTGTGTTTTGCCCTAGCACATTTTACTCTGATTGTATATCACCTGACCTAGCCTGCTTTTGACGTTGATCTTGACTGCCTTTATTTTATTTGTTTATTGTCTGCTCTTTTTATAAAATACTTAATGGTATCTGCATCTGTCTCATTCTCTTTACATCTAGAATACTTCCCCACTGGTGTGATACAGACATAACAACTCACTTCCATGGCACTGACTGTCCGGCAGAAGGAATGCAACAATGCCAGTTTTATTTTAAAATATTGTTTTATTTTCCAAACCTGAGAAACAGCAGTGGCTGAGATTGTTGTTGTCCCAGATTACTGGCTGAGCCCACAAGTGGGCAGAGCTCCTGGTGACCATGGGAAACCTAGGTCCCCAAGCCTGAGAAAAAGCAGTGGCTTAGAATACGAAGAGGAAGCAAACTCTGCCAAGTCCCTGCTAACCTGAGGCTGACAAGGTGGCTTCCCATGTCCTACTGACACCTGGTTTCCACCAACATGCCCCATGTCTGCTCCCTGGCTCCATATATAGTGTCAACATGGTGGACAATGCGTAGGTTTAGGGTAAGGGACATTTTTTGTGTTTTGCTGGAACTATTGCCCAGAGGGGTCAGACCACCTAGGGGAGTATAGGATCTGTGAGGAATCTCCCCCTGCATGCAAAAACAATGAATGTGCATAACAGCCCTCAGCACTATGGTGCATTCTGTACAATCCGAGATGGCAGTGCGGCAGTAGCACGCAAACAGCCACTCTGGATCCAAAATGGTGATATTCACAATTTTTTACCCCGAATTTTCATAGTACATGGACACCAGCAGCATTCATGTATATGACCACCAGACACTAATGTAGTAAGGAAATCATGCAACAGCCAACCTGCATGATGATGTGCTGGAGAAGCTCGGCTTGTTGCGAAGACCAGGCCTCCAGAACTTGGCGTCACCTGATGCCGGTGGCCAGGAGAGGGGACATCGTAAGCGTGAGAAAGCAAAAGTGCAGCAAAAGGACAGGTGTCTGTGCTGTGCTAAAAACAAACCCTAACTGGCCGGCTCTCCCATTTCCAACTTTTGCTCCTTGAACAATAAACAGGACTACATCTGACTTCAGAGGACCACACTGCGAGAGTTTAGAGACTGCTGCATCTTTGTTTTCATGAAGATGTGGCCTAGTGACAGAGTTCCGTACACCACCATTCAACTAGGTCACCTAGTTTTGTGCCAACAGAAATGCAGGTCTGTGCAGTAAGGCTTGCAGTGTATGCTTGTGTGTCTTCATCAACACACAATGGTGCAACAACTTTTTGCTTGTTTTTAGTTACTGCTCATCAGTAGTGGACTATTAGATGCAGATAATTTTATATACCACTGGAATTCACCACTCTTTTTTTTTTTTTTTACAGTGTACATTTCCCCCAGTGCTAATGCTAAACGGGCACTATGTGAACTCTTTAGGGCTATTAGTGACCTGCAGAATGCTCACTCTGACAAAGCATTTATTATTGGCAGAGATTTCACCCATGCAAATCTCAAATCTGTGTTCCCTAAATTCCATCAGCATGTGGACTTTGCAACAAAAGGGGTGAACACAATCTATCTTGTTTACTCAAACATCCCTGGCGCATACTGTGTGGGAACCCTGCCCCCACATCAGCTATTCAGACCGTATCTCCGTTATGCCAATTCCACCATAATGGCCGCTCGTCAGATGCCCTAAACTAGTTCTGAAACACGTGAAAGACCTGACCAGCAGGAGCCACCTCAACCCTTCAGGCCAGTTTTGAGTGCACTGACTGGCAGATGTTCAGATGTTCTTTCAACTTGAAGGAATACATGGCATTAGTGACCAGCTACATTGGCAAGTGCATTAATGAGCAGAGCTTCACCACATGCTCCAATCAGGAGCTGTAGATGACTGCAAAGTTGTGTGTGCTGCTGAAGTCTAGAGAGTCCACCTTCAGAGCAGGTGACAATATAGCCTTAAGAACAGCAAGGGCCAAACTGTCACTGATCCATCATAAAGGCAAAGCACACACAAACCCAGAGAATCCACAGCTACTCCCATGACAGTGACGAGACCAGGCACATCCAGGACATCCAGGCAATCACTAACTACAGGACTACTTCACCTGGCTGTGACAATGATGCCTCCCTTCTACGATCAGTTTGAGGTGCAGAACAATGTGGCATGAGGAAGACCACCCCTCCTCACAATGACCAAGTGCTCTGTCTAAGCATGGCTGAGGAGAACTCTATGCAGAGTTAACCCCTAGAAGTCCCCCTGCTGGACCAGACAACATTCCTTGCAGAGTGCTCAGGGAATGTGCAGAACAGCTAGCAGATGTCTTCATTGACATTTTCAACATTTCCCTGAGTAGTGCCATTGTTCCTACATGCATAAAGTCCACCATCATCACCTGTGCCGGAGAAGACTACAGTGTCCTGTCTCAACAACTATCATCCTGTCGCACTCACACCTATTGTGTGCTTTGTCATTGATGTCTTGTCTTTGTCATTGATGTCTTGATGTCATTTGTCAAGACATCAAGACCTTTCTGCCACCTTCAGAAGACCCCTTGCAGTTTGCATATGGTCCAAAACACTCCACAGATGATGCCATTGCCATGACCATCCATCTGGCCCTCACAAGCCTGTACAGAAAGGACACTTGCATTGGAATGATGTTCATAGGCTATAGTTGAGCATTCAACACAATCATCCCTCAGAATCACTTCATCAAGTTCGCCAATGACACGACTGTGGTGGGTCTCATCAGCAAGAACAACCAGTCAACATACAGAGAGGAGGTACAAGAGATAACAGCCTGATGTAGAGCCAACAATCTGACTCTGAGGGTTGTTAACTTCAGAAGAGCACAGCGCAACCTCTGTTCATTGAACATCGACATTCCGTGATCCTACGTGAAGATTGTGAAGAGCACCAAATTCCTTGGTGTTCACCTGGCAGAGAACTTCACCTGGTCACTGAACACCTGCTCCATCAGGAGGAAAGCCATGAAGCATCTCTACTTCTTACGAAGGCTGAGGAAAAGCCATCTCCCACCCTCCATCCTGAGGTAGGGACCATTGAAAGCAATAGAAAAGTGATATAGGGAAAGTCTCTCTTCCTGCACATCCAATGTAAATGCTGTTTTTGCATAATTCAGCGCTCTGACCCCAACCTCCAAGGATGGGATATGCGAAGAAAGAATTTCACTGTGCTGTAATGTATATGTGACAAATAAAGGCTGTTTCATTTCATTCATTTTCATTTCATTACCAACAAATGCTGTTATTGTAATTGTACATACAGACTGTACACTGGTCAGCGCTATTTTTGTATCTGTCCTGTGGACAGTTAGTCAATTAGTCCTTAGCTCTGTGTTGTTTTATATAGCTCTGTGTTTTCTTATGTAGAACCAGGGTCCTGGAGAAACGTTGTTGTTTCATTTCACTATGGACTGTGTCAGCTATATATGGTTGAAATGACAATAAAAGCTTCTTGACTTGACTTCTTCCAGGTTGCGGTATGCTAACACTGCCATGTGTGTTTTTATTTTGGTTCCTGTCTTGTCCACCCATGTTGTTTTGGATTTGTGTCATATTATTATTCTTTAGCTGAAAGTTACCTGATAGAGTTGCTGCTGGTAGACACCAGTGTACATAGTTCCCACAACTTGGACACAGCTTTTTTTTTTTTTACCATCATTGTGGTTAATGCTTTTTGCACTTTCATTCTTCAAGCACCTTCAAGAGTGAATAAGAACATTAAGACCAGTAATGCACATTCTCATCATGTATAAAGCCATCATTAAAATCTTACTATATACAGGAAAATATTTCTTAAAGACTGTCTCTCTGGAACAGGAGGTGGTTGTCTCCATCCAACTCAGATCCTGTTTCAACTGAAGATATACAATTTTCTGCCTGAAACACAAACAGATGAAACAACAACAACTGCTCATCTGAGATTTGAATGGACAAAATTGGTAACACAGTTTCCAAAAATTCTTTTGGTTTACTGACAGATGAGCAAAAGAAAAATTATTTAAAGTTATTAAAATTTAAGATTAAACTGCAACAGTTTATTAACAGTCAATACAACTGGTATTTTGGGTGAACTGTTTGTTACCCATGAGAGGCAATAACAGTGTGGTTCATCCTGGCAGATGCAGGTTTCTGTTGGGAGAGAGATCATCCATAAACATATTTTTTATTTGGTCTATGCTGAACAGAATAGATTAGCTGGCTTTATAATTATAATTGAGTATAATTACTATGGTATAGTTATCTCTCACGGCTTCTGCGCAGATCTCATCCATATGAAGTAAGACAGCGCCATCTTGTGGAACTAACCGAATGAGCTTCAGCTGGCAGTGTGCTATTTTGTTCAATGAGAAATTTCCCCAAAACATATAAAATATTTCTACAACAACAACAACAACAACAACAACTACTACTACTACTACTACTACTACTATTTACAACAAGGCATCTAGAACAAGGCATTATGATACTGATAAAAGAGTTTAATGTCCATTTTCTGCTCACAATAACTGAAATTTCTAGAGTTTGGACTAAGCTGAACTAAACGGTTCACATAATTGCAAATTTATGGCCTGCTGATTTTTATTTTTTTAATTGTCCTTTGACACACTACAGCACACCAGATGATCTTTCTAAATGCAATATCTATTACTCATGCTATATAGACATACAGTTTCCAAAGGTAAGCAAACATTTCATTTTTCATTTCATTGTCTGTGCTGCTTATCTGATCTATCCTTGGGTCACGGGGAGCCTGTGCCTATCTCAGGCATCATCGGGCATCAAGGCAGGATACACCCTGGATGGAGTGCCAACCCATCGCAGGGCACACACACTCTCATTCACTCACTCAATCACACACTACGGGCAATTCAGAGACTCCAATCAGCCTAGAAGCATGTCTTTGGACTGTGGGAGGAAACCAGAGCACCCGGAGGAACCCACCAAGCACGGGGAGAACATGCAAACTCCACACACGGTAAGTAAACATTTGTATAATGAATGTTCACCAATTATCAATATATACTGATGTGTAGAACTTTCAGAACTGTTTTTAGGATTTGAATGAATGAAATCTTATATGCCTTTATAGCATAACTTTAACATTACTTTAATTAATACCCATTTCATATTTTATGCTATTTTAAAAAAAATATTTGTGCTATTGTTAAATATTTTGTTATATACACAACAGCCCATCTATGGACCCATTAAAATGCCCATTCTACTATGGCCCATTCCATTCCAGCCGGCCATCTTCAATCTACTATTCACTGTTCAAGAAAATTGTGACGGGAAATTGTTGATAGATCCACATTGAAGCCAGACCTTCTCGTCCAACATCAGTGCCTGACCTCACAAATGTGCTTCTAGAGGAATGGTCAAAAATTCTCATAAACACACTCCTAAACCTTGTGGAACGCCTTCCCAGAAGATTTAAAGCTGTTATAGCTGTAAAGAGTGGGCAAAATCCATATTACATTCATGTCCATGTAAAGGCAGGTGTCTCAGTTTTGGCCTGGCTCACAGTTTCCGCTCTAATTCATCCCAAAGGTGTTCTATAGGGTTGAGGTCAGGACTCCACACCAAACTCTCTCATCCATGTCTTTATGGACCTTGCTTTATGCACTGGTGTGCAGTCATGTTGGAACAGGAAGGGGTCATCTCCAAACTGTTCCCACAAAGCTGGGAGCATGAAATTGTCCAAAATGTCTTGGTATGCTGAAGCATTAAGAGTTCCTTTCACTGGAACTAAGGGGCCAAGCCCAACCCCTGAAAAACAACACCTGAATTCAACACTTGATTTGGAGGGGTGTCCCAAAACTTTTGCCAATATAGTGTATAATTAATTGCTCAGTCTACTGATGAAGGTAGATTTTGTCCTTTAGTGGGGTGACTTTGGTACTTTTTCTAACTACACTGAAGGGGGCGCTAATGCAATGCAATGCCTAAATCCCACATAGAAGACGTAGAAAGAATCTAGCAGTTGAAGTTCCTTCGACTTTTGTACCACAGAAGAAGAACCACGATGCAGCGAGACAAGACCGGAAGTTCGGCGGTCTCTGGTGATAAGTACGAATAAATTAATTATCTCTTTATTTTTGATCGCCTTTCCATCCTAAAGTCTTTCTTTGTTACTGTGACTCGTTAGCTCTCTTTAAGGCTTTCGATTAAACGTGTTAATAACGATGTACTTCCCCTGTTTGTTGTTGTGTTGTTCCAGACCGGACCGGGAGACCGCCATCATGTCCAAATATTACGATGGCGTCGAGTTTCCTTTTTGTGATGAGTTTTCTAAATACGAAAAGCTCGCCAAGATCGGCCAAGGCACCTTCGGGTAAAAGACTTTGGTTGTGTAACACCTTGTTGCGATGTCACTTGAGATCCTATTAAAGCTGAGCTGTCTGTGAAATGATGCGCTGCTAGCTCGCTAGCATGGTGGGCTATGAGACACTGCAAGGTTCTTCATTTCTTTGTTTGCTTTTCAGTCTTATTCGAGTTAGGTTGCTTTTAATATTATAGCAGGATTAATATCCATGGTAATGACTGGCTGGATATCCTAACTGATGTGGCTAAGAACATAAGGGAAGCTAGGGGGTAATTCACTCATTACAAAATAGTACATAGATATTATTATACACCATCTAGACTTAGATTATTTCCAGCTATCCCCCTATGTTGGAAATGTAAGGAAGAAGAGGGCACTTATTTACATATGATATTAGTGTATAAGTAATGCAATGTGCAAAAATTAGGGTTTAAAGGTGCAAGAGATAATGAGGTAATGTCCAAAAACTGGTTATGTGCAAAAAAGAGTTCGGTGCACATCTCAATGTATTGAAGAGTCCTGTGCAATCCACAGTGTACGGTGCATAGTGTACAGTTTGTAGTACAGTCCAGGACAGAGTAATGTCAGCACTGACTTTTCCCCACCCCCTAAGAATCGCATAGCATGGCGGAGGAATGACCTCCTCAGTCTGTCAGTTGGAGCAGGGCAGTGACCGCAACCTGTCACTGAAGCTGCTCTTCTGTCTGGATATTATGAACATTGGATATTATGAATGTTCTTTAGTTCAGCCATTTTGGTGTAAATTTCTGAGAATACTTGGAAGAGTGATTGGGCTTTAATTTACCAGTGGAACCACAATTATGCCTTCTTGGAGATAAATCAGTTGTGCCTAATAGAGCAAAAAAAAAAATGCATTTACCCTTATTAAGATTGGTTGCATCACAGCCGCCAGGATGATCTTACACAATTGGAAATGCCCCCAAACCCCTGATTTGAAAGATTGGGTTGATGGGATGATTGAAATTGCATAATGTGAGTGCATGTTGGGGAGACTGCAGAGTGAGGGAGAAATGAAAAAAACAAAACATGGGATCATTTTTGGCAGCATATAAAATGGTGTGATGAGCAGGACTCCTTAACGAGCATGTGCTTTTGTTTTGTTGCATTGATAGTGACTAGTGTCTGAATATGTAATTGATAGGAAAGGTGAATATTGAATACTGTTGTGATGTCCGAAGTTTTGACTGTTGAACGATTAAAAAAAAAGTTGAATTGCAAAGAAATTTATAGAAGGAATATCCCATTTGGAAATTCCTAAAAGACATTTTGGTATAATAAACCCATGAAGGCTCAGCGAGCTCTTAAATGCATACATTATCAGAACATTTGTTCTGTTGTTTCTGACACTGATCAGATCAGCCAGTGGTACGTGCTAGTATCTGTCCTTTGGGAATAAGAAGCCTGCATATAAACCTTCTAGCAAACCCAGAGGAAATCTTTTATTTGAGAAACATTAAGATTCAAGTTTATTGTCATGTGCACAAAATGTCTGGGGTAGTAGTGTGTTGAAATGCTTGTTGTGAAGCTCAGTTACTCTACAGCTGAGCAGGGAGAAGGGAAGCTGTGGAGAGGGAAGAGACTGTTGATAATCAGAGTACACAGCTTTTTAAATTTAGCTTTGACATGTGGTTGTCCTTTGAACGAATAAATATATCCTTCACTTGTACAAGTAAAAATGTTACGTGCCTGGAGACAAAAAAGACTTTTTCTCCATTTGTGGTGTAAATAGAGATGTCAAGAAACATATATTGTCATTTCAACCACATATAGCTGATGCAGTACATAGTGAAAAGAAACAATACTTCTCCAGGACCCTGGTGCTACATAGACAACATGCAACATATAGCTACAGAACAGAAACAACTACACAGAGCTAAGGACAAAACGTTTGTCCTAGCTACATAAAGTGAATCTGGGTGCAAACAGTGTAAGACAGTGCAGAAACAAAAAAACAACACAGGACAGTACAGGAAATATAGCACCAATGAATGTGTAACAAAATAAAATGTGCAAACTACACATATATTTGACAGTTTGAAGTGTGCCAAAGTAGCAGCAGTTAAATGTAGATAGCCTAGTGGTTAAGGTGTGAGTTTGAATATAAAAATGAGATAAAGTGTAAGTCACTCTGGATAAGGTGCCAAATTATATACAATAAATATGCCAAATGTCAGAAATGTAAATGTAAAAAATAGAATCATATAGAAGCAATATACACTCAAGTCTTCTATCAGCTCATGACACCTTACTTGAGTCATTCAACTTTAGCTGGCAACAGCACTGTTGTGTGTCCCCTGCACATGTACAATAGAACATGTCCAATAACCTTAATTCTCTGTCAGAAAAGTAAACATACACAGGGTAGCCAAATTGTGATGCAAGCAACAGACAGTGCAAAACATCACTCCATCTTTCTCTTAATATACCAGGTTTTCATTTTGGTTCAGTGCTTGAGCAGATTGCAGAGGCTTGACAAACATTGCTTTTTTTTTTAATAAAATAAAAACCATGTGCTTCAATACTGTTTGTCCAGTTGAATTCTGATTGGTCAAGCTTGTTTCTAAGCTGCTGCTTGATTAAACCTGCACTTTGTGCTGTATGCAGCAGCCGATGTACTTGAATTGTTTTCAAGAGTAGAAGAATGTGAACATGGTTCTAACCTACGGATAACAAATAAAGCCAGTTGTGTTCCGGTTGCTCCGTGTTCGAGGTCATTAGATCTGTATGTTTCATTTTGGCACAGGTTTTTATGCTGGATGCCCTTCCTGACACAACCCTCCCATTTTATCTGTGTTTGAGACAGCACTGAGAATTAAGCCCTGAATAAAACCAGTTACTATTATTATTATTGTTGTTTTGTTATTGCCGTTCTCAGTCTACTTGTCTAATTTTATTGACGAATAAAATTCGGTTTCGTTTGCCCATTCAAAAATGTATTTTGTCCCAGCCAAGCAGACAGGCATTAATGTTGAGCCCTGCAATTTATGTGGAAAAATATGCAGAATATATTAGAGAACTTCTATGTATGCCAGTAACTGTGTAGGTAGATACAGATAAAGTTGGTTTATTCTATGAGAGAAAAAAATGATGATTTAAGCATAAGGGTTAACAGTCAGGTTTTGCTGTTAGCTTTTTTCTTGCTTAATGTTTTCCACTGAGTGACATTAATGAGAAATTCAACACAGCATTACCGAAGCAAGTGTTGGACACGGCTCAGCTAAATATTGATCTGTGAGATGATAAATGGGATTGGTGTATATGCTGTTATTACCCTGAAAGTAGAAGCTTTGAACTCTGATCTGTTTGAGCAGAGTGTACAGATGAGGAGGGGAGAGAGCTGGACAGACTAAAGAAATAAATCACTTGCTTTACAGATGGAGATGAAAACCAGGGCTAATACCCTTTGGCACCAGTGTTAGCAAGTAGTTGATTTGAATTGCAAAGTGAACATAGACCAATGTGTCCATAAAAGAAAACATTTAAAAAAAGGTTAAGCCAGAATTTCATTATTAAATATTTAGACATGATCAAATTTAATTCTAATTATGAATGTGCATATATATTTTTTAAACTCACAAAAGACTTATACTCTGACCAGGCATAACATTATGACCACCTGCCTAATATTGTGTTGGTCCCCTTTTGCTGCCAAAACAGCCCTGACCCATCCTGCACTGTGTATTCTGACACCTTTCTGTCAGAACCAGCATTAACTTCTTCAGCAATTTGAGCAACAGTAGCTTGTCTGTTTGATCGGACCACACCGGCCAGCCTTCACTGACCACGTGACCCTGTCACTGGTTCACCACTGTTCCTTCCTTGGACCACTTTTGATAGATACTGACCACTGCAGACCGGGAACACCCCACAAGAGCCGCAGTTTTGGAGATACTCTGATCCAGTGGTCTAGCCATCACAGTTCGGTCCTTATCAAACTCGCTCAAATCCTTACACTTGTCCATTTTTCCTGCTTCTAACACATCAACTTTGAGGACAAAATGCTGCCTAATATATCCCACCTGCTAACAGGTGTCATGATGAGGAGCTAATCAGTGTTATTCACTTCACCTCTCAGTGCTCATAATGTTATGCCTGATCAGTGTATATAACAAGGCATTTGAAAAGTTTTATGTAATTGTTCATCTTTCTGCAGGGAGGTGTTCAAGGCCAAACACAGGCAAACTGGCAAGAAAGTAGCACTGAAGAAGGTGCTAATGGAAAATGAGAAAGAAGGGGTAAGTCTCAGAAGTGGAGCATTGGCTTCATCCTGAAATGCTTGTCTCTCAGATTTCTCCAAGCCTTCCACTGCTGTCATGTTGTCTTATTTTATTTAATTTTTTGTTGAAAGCATCAAGACAGGGATTTCTTTTGAATTCTGTTCCATTGTTATTATATAGAGACTTCTACAAATCAGACTGATAGCTTTTGGTAGACACATTTATTCACTAAACATAGGCTCAAGCACCATCTTTTTACACAGGTAGAGGAAATTTGGCTTACAGGGCAGATGACCAGCCACTGACCTGTAGCAACCTTGGGATTATAGTGTTTACTCACTGGTGTCTGCTCTAATAGCTTTTGAATATGTGGTGCACTTTTCCTTGCTCAGAAAAGCCAGTGGAAAACTAGTTTTAAAGAGTGCTTGTGGGTAGACAGTGACATTATAACATTCATACTTCTGGAGCTTGTGGACAGAAATATGAGATTTTGTACATGAGGTGGTATTTTTCTGGACGACGAGGACAACAAACTGTTTATAATTGCTGCTGTATGTAGAGTCCCATTTTGAGATTTTTATGTAGTCGTGTTTAAGAAGAGTAACAGTGATATGAAGTGTTTCCATGCAAACTTAATATTTTTTCTTTGTTTTCTTCTGTCATGTTATATGTTGTGATGAAATGTTATTCTTTCTAGTTCCCCATCACAGCACTGAGGGAGATCAAGATCCTGCAGCTGCTGAAACATGAGAATGTTGTAAATTTGATTGAGATCTGTCGAACAAAAGGCAAGCCTCTTTACTGGGTTTCTTTCTTTCATTATAATGCATTAAGAGCTAAATATACTTTTGAATGCATATAAATATAAATACATGTATAATAAAATGAACAGTACGAACAAACGATGATGATGATGAGATTGTCAATATTTTTTATTCTCTATTTAGAGTAAAGCAATTCGTACAACTTATTCTAAAGAAGTGTGTGTGTGTATGCAGCCACCCAGTTTAACCGTTACAAGGGCAGTATATACCTGGTGTTTGATTTCTGCGAGCACGATCTGGCCGGCCTGCTAAGCAATGCCAATGTTAAGTTCACGCTGTCAGAGATTAAGAAGGTCATGCAAATGCTGTTGAACGGACTCTACTACATCCACAGAAACAAGGTTGGCATCTCTCATCATTCCTCTGTTCCTGTTGCTCATCTGAATATTGAGAGGTCTGAGAAAATGTTCTTCCATGTTTAACACATTTTCTTCTAAATACCAGACAGGAAAAGCTTCATTTCTAAAACTCTCTTCGCATATATTTTAATCTCAAACACAAATGTCAAATTTGCCCGACATCTGTAAAAAGTAGTTTTCTCTGGCGGTAGCACAGGGCTACTTGTTTCTTCATAGTGAAGGGTCACTACAAATCAAAACAAAGTTCACAACCAAATTCTGCACTTTAGATAGATAGATAGACAGATACTTTATTCATCCCAAAGGGAAATTCACAGTTTCCAGCAGTATCCACAAACACAGGTAATAGATAAAATAGGAAGGAATATAACAAAAATACTAAAATACCTTTAGGCTGATTAAGGAGCAGCTTGCTAGACACGGCTTTCTGCCACCAACTGTATAAGTATTGTGCGATGGTTCCAGAGATTTGTAGAAACTTTGTCTATGTGCATTGAAAAACTGTTCTGGTGGCTTGTAGTAATTTGTCACTCATATGTATGTATTTTATTTCTCTTCTTCCTGTTTGTAGATCCTGCACAGAGACATGAAGGCAGCGAATGTGCTTATCACAAGAGATGGTGTATTGAAACTTGCTGATTTTGGCCTGGCAAGAGCCTTCAGTCTAGCAAAGAACAGCCAGGGCAACCGCTACACCAACCGAGTAGTGACACTGTGGTACCGACCTCCAGAGCTCCTGCTAGGTGAGTGGAAAACAGTTAGACTGGAACATTAATACAATCAATAGAATATCTCTAATAAAACTAATTAAATACAAGGGTGCATATTTTTGGTCAGTCATCATCAGGAAATGGTGTATCCTGGGGTGCAGGCTTCTCACTGAATCCTAAGCAAAGATCACAAGAAGTAATTTTTGTCACAGTCTATTTCCAAAGTTATGTATCTATATTGTATATTAATAATGAAGACATTGAAATTGTCAACAAATATAAAATTATGTAGTCAACAAAAACGTGTTAAATAGAATATGAATATGTTTTATATTTTCGATTCTTCAAAGTAGCCACCTTTTGGAATTCTGTCAGCTTCATGAGGTAGTCAGCTGGAATGGCTTTCAAACAATCTTGAAGGAGTTCCCAGAGATGTTGAGCACTTGTTGGCTGCTGTTCCCTTCATTCTCCAGTTCAACTCATCCCAAACCATCTTAGTTGGATTTAGATCAGGTGATTGTGGAGGCCAGGTCATCTGATGCAGTACTCCATCACTCTCCTTCTTAGACAAACAGCTCTCGCATAATGTAGAGGTGTGTTTGTGGTCATTATCATTTTGGAAAACAAATGATGGCTCCACTAAGTGCAGACCAGATGGGATAGCATGTCATTGCAACATCCTGTGGTAGCCATGCTGTTTAAGTGTGCCTTCAAAGTCACCAACAGTCTCAACACTCCCACACCATCACACCTCCTCCTTCATGCTTCACAGTGGGAACCACACATCTAGGAACTGTCCGTTCACCTGCTCTTATGTCTAACAAGGACATGGCAATTAGAAGCAAAAATCTCAAATTTGGACTCATCAGACCAAAGGACAGTTTCCCACTGATCTATGTCAATTCCTTCTGTTTCTTGGCCCAAGCAAGTCTCTTCTGCTTGTTGTTCTTTTAAAGTAATGGTTTCTTTGCCGCAATTTAGCCATGAAGACCTGTCTCCTCCTCCAGTGGATGTTGAAATGTCTGTTACTGGAAGTCTGAGAAGCATTTCTGTGGGCTATAATCTGAGGTGTTGTAAATTGGTGGTTTTTGAGGCTGGTAATTTTAATAAACCTATCCTCTGCAGCAGAGGTAGCTCTTCCTTTCCTGAGACGGCCCTCACGAGAGACAGTTTGATCACAACGTTTGATGATTTTGGTGACTGCACATGGGGATACATTCAAAGTTCTTGAGGCTTTTCAGATGGACTGAACTTCATTGGACTCTCCCTTCTCTTAACTGAGACTTTCTTGCCATAATTTTTTCATTATTGACTTGTTCAGTATTGACTCTGTTCTGATCCTTCCTTTGCACAAGACAGCTGAAGGTCTAAAGTACATTTAAGAAGGCAAGACATGTCACAAATTGACTCTTGACAATGCACAACTGTGAACAGAATGCCAATCCAGGTGTCTACCTTGTGAAGCTGTCAGCAAAGCTAAATATAATATATGCACATTTTTAAATGCACTTTTCTGCCCTCTTTCTCTCGTTTTGTCGAACTAAACAAACGACATCATTGAGTCAACGGATATGCAGATAGGATTATGCTGCTTCACAGTCTGCACCAGTAAGACTCCTTAACACCCAAACTGAATGATGTAACTCATGCATTCACAAGCTAGTTCCTTTTGTTTGTTTCTGAACCACGTGTCCCAGTTCATACAGAATTAGTACCGCACTACTTAACACCGAGTCTCGTTCAGTAAGGGGCGTTTTCATTCAATAGGTCCAACCAGTGACATGCTCCTTCATGGCCTGTGCCACATATTTCAGGTCACGTGTTTACCACAGGCTAAATTTAAGTGAATGAAAAATGTGTTAGCACATGGAAGTGAATGTGAATGATTTGTTTACTTAAAAAATTTGTTTAAAACACAGATTTATTCATCTCGTTCAGAGCGAACGAGATACCAGGGCAGCATGCCTAACCACACCGCATGGATGTATTCAATTTAACACTGAAACTGTTTAAAAGGCCATTTCCTCTATGGTAGCCAAATGGCTTTGCAGTTGTCCAGATATTCTGGATCATTTTGAACATCAAACTCTTCTAATTTGACACCCCCCCCCCCCTTTTTTTTTTTACCAGTTGTCAGCATAAAAATAACTAGTCTAGTTTGGAAAAGTGGGTTTTGTATTTTATGTAAGTGTAAACCTTTTAAGAAGTCAAGTATGACAAAAAAACATGAATCAGGCAGTGTACAGAGACATGTATTTGTTTTTAACAAAAGTGCAATATTGTCTGTAGTGTCCATCTGTGAGGTTACCTGGACACAAAATATATTTTTTCTTAACTCTGGGCAACATCAAAAAAAAGCTTGCTTGCTGATGTTATTCAGTCAGGTTAGCAACAGAAAGCTTATTTCTACATCTGAGCAGATTTGTTTGTTTTTTTCTAATGTCTTTTGTTTGTGTCTATTCAGGAGAGCGTGATTATGGGCCACCCATCGATCTATGGGGTGCAGGATGTATCATGGCTGAAATGTGGACACGGAGCCCCATCATGCAGGGAAACACCGAACAGCACCAACTCACTCTTATCAGCCAGCTGTGTGGATCCATTACTGCTGAAGTAATGAAGCTATGCATGTTTATTTTAAACTTGGTTATTTTTATTGTTTGCTTGCAGCATTGACTCAAACACCAGCTTGTAGTTAACTGTTACTTCACTGGATTTAAAGGATGTATACAGCTACTGTTTTTTATTAAATTTTTGTAATTTGTCAATGATGCAGAGGAAAGGTTTCTAACGTTCTTCCTCTTTCTCAGGTGTGGCCTAGTGTGGATAAAAAATATGAGCTGTACCAGAAGATGGAGTTACCCAAAGGACAGAAGCGAAAAGTAAAAGAGCGTCTGAAGGCATATGTTAAAGACGCATATGCCCTGGATCTGATCGATAAACTGCTGGTGCTAGACCCAGCCCAGCGTGTGGACAGTGATGATGCGCTCAACCATGACTTCTTCTGGTCTGACCCCATGCCTTCTGACCTCAAACATATGCTCTCCACACACAACACATCTATGTTTGAATACCTGGCCCCCCCACGGCGCCGTGGACACATGCCCCAACAACCAGCCAATCAGAACCGCAACCCAGCTACAGCCAGCCAGTCAGAGTTTGACCGTGTTTTCTGATTTCTCCCTTTTTCATGCAGAATTTAGAAAGGAGCAACAGGTTTATGAGATCAAACTGAGATGTGGGTTTAATTTGATTATCAGGGGGTCAAGCGAGTTAATAAACAGTGATCAGCTGTCTTTCCTTCAGTTCTAATATAGAGTCTGGTTGTCTGTAGATGTACTTCTCTGAATTACGTCTTTGATCATACAGATGCACTCTGATTTCTGTGATCAGCTCTCTGGAGACCCCTAGTTTAGCCACATGTTTATTTAGCAACATCTGGATTGTTGTGGCATGAAACACTGCTCAGATGTCAGGTTTGCTGTGTCTGTGTTAGCTGATGTTGGGACCAGCAGTTCATTTGGGAATGAGTTGCATGTTGAGTTAGAAAAGATGCATAAAAAGATACAATGAACAGTCGTTATGATTACACAGTCTGAGACGTATCTGACACCATGTGTTGCACCTTCCTGTTTAAATTTCAGTTACAGTTTTCTTGTATTCTGAATTTTGCAACTTGTATTATTTTAGTTCAATATTATGTTTAGAATTTATGTAGCTATATATCATATGGTTTGCAACCTCTGATATGTTTGTGTTTAAACTTTATTGCTTTTTACAAAAATAATAATAATGTGTTTTGGTTTTTGAGGTACTTCACTTGAAATGCCAATAAACCTGTAACTTTTTACTCCGGGTCTTGTGATCTTCACATGTAGCCACTAAGTGGCGCAGTAGCACATCTTTTGTATGCTGAATGAAAATGTTTACTGCAGTACTTTAAATGCTTTTAACACCATTTATCCCAATGTTCACCACTTATCCTGGGATAGGTGGTGTTAAAAGCATCTAAATGCATAAACAGCAACTATTTTCCAACTGACACCTGTTTTCCGGATACATATAAATAAAATGGTTGCTGTAATTACAGACTGAAAGTAACCTGTATTATTGCCCAGAGTTTTGAATTGGTGCATGAACAGATGTGATCAGGACTCGTGTGAATGTGTTTATTTGTATTTATTTTAAACATCACTGTTCCATTTAGCTGTAACATCTGTGTGCTAAAATTCTGCCTGTTGCCCAAAAAAGCTGCCAGTTTTCCAGTTCGCCATCTACTGCATAGCCTTCAGCCATGTAGATCAGAAAATTAATTTATTTAAATTATTAGTCTAACAGACCAATAACTATAATAATTCAATAATATGTCTATAATTGCTTAATTGGTGGTTGGTTATGATTTCCACCAGTCAATTTTTTCCACCAGACAATTATTTTTAAATCAGTGACCCCAGTTTGCAAGGCGAGGAGTCCTGGCATACAGTCGGTATTCCAGTTCATCTCGAAGGTGTTCAGTGGGGTTGAGGTCAGGGCTCTGGCAGGACACTCAAGTTCGTTCACAGCGTCCTTGGCAAATATCTCCCTTGACAGTTGTGTTCATCCAGGTTTGTGGCAACAGTATAGGAAAGGCTCACTTATGGATATGGTGGTCTGGTGTCCACTTACTTTTACCTATAATCTGTACATTATAAGTGGTCAACAAGAGTATGCTAAGATATCAGTAAAAGTCATTTGTACATGATATAAATGTTGATTATTATACCACTTGTTTGCAAGCCTGCTGCTGTAGACTTAGACCTGATTAACTGGTGCATTATTCATGCCATGTTGCTGGTTTGTCTTGTTTTTTTTTTTTTGTACAGAATTTTTTATTTTCTTATTATTTTTTAGATGGTGTTTGCACTGATAGAAGTGTTAAATGAAGGCAAGGTGTAAGAGCAAACTTGCTCCCCGCTTTACTGTGCCCCACATACTGTACGGCCATATTATTTTCTTCCATTAAGGAGTGCACGTATATAGGAGCCCATATGGGATTCGTCCTGTGCCTGTGAGGCTCCAGTCCTTTCTGAGGAAGGTAGTTTGAAGTTAGTGCTTTTACACACACACACACACACGCACACACACGCACAGCAGAAGAGCATGAGAGCCGGGGGGAGGGGGCGCTAAGAGAGAGAGAGAGAGAGAAGAGTGAGTGAGTGAGAGAGAGAGAGCGAGAGAGAGCGCACCCACCCATACAGTAGCGCGCGCTCTAGAACACACACAGAACCCGTTTCCTTTGCTCGCGTGATCTAGAAGCCGAGAGCGCTCCGTGTCAGAACCCCGGATTACTGAAACCATGAGCTGGGGCACTGAATTATGGGTAAGTCGGCCTGTTCGATAAAGCATCGCATGACTGTTGTACGGCGATATAGCGGGCGTTTCACGAGCATCGCTGCTCTCTCGCGCTGTGGCGGTGCTGCTGCCCAAGAGGATCGACGACACGCGCGGTTACGTTGGCTGTATTGGCTTGTTTGTGCTGTTTCGCGCAGTCTCTGAAGGCCGGACTGTTGTGGTCTGTTGTAGAAAGCGATCGCTCAGGGTCAGCTTTGTGAAAGGCCTGATTTGTGAAAGGAGCTCGCGCGTGATCTGGTACCGATTGCAGCTTTGCCGGAATTGTCAGAGGATGATGATGATGATGATAAGGAGGAGGAGGAGGAGGAGGATTCCTCTCTGCCTGGGTACTGCAGTATCCCGATTTCCATGATAAAACTGATGGTTGTAAACATGTTTCTGAGTGGTTATTATATTTTTGGAAGCGCATTTGTAACACAGTAAACATTGTGCTGTGAGAGCTGCGCAGCCCGCAGTGCACATGCGTGTTACCATCCTCATTGCCCGGATTCAGCAGAAGTCAGTTTAGTTATTCTATCAACTCAACATTGACGTTATACAGCATGTCAGGGTGAGATTTTTGTGAAATCAGTCTAAAAATTGGTTATAGTAAGGATAATGTTACATTTCTTAAGTTGAAATCATAAGCAAACACAAATTGTGGTCTATTAGGTTTAACTGAAAGATGCTCGTTTCTCGAACCCATGATCAGTGTCGAAAGCTTCAGTTCAGGATACATTTTAACAAATGAATGTTACATCACATCCTGGCACAAGGACAGTTGTAACATCAGCTCTTCAGTCTGTTCTGGATTATAAATTGTGTGCGTACAGTTATGATGCTGATTTCATTGGGCGATATAAAATGAGCTTGCAATTGCCTATCGCTGAATGGATATGAAAAGCAAATAAGTCAGAAGTCACTAATATTTTTTATGCACTTCAACAATATCATACCAGTACTTTAGTGCTAATCATTTAATTTTTCATTTGGACGAAAGCAAATAAAAAGCATCATGCTGATTCCAGCAAAAGATGAGGATTGCTACATCTTTGCACTTCCACCTGCAATCGACTATTACATTTATGCACTCAATGAAAAAACTTGAAAGAATGTAGAGACATTTACAGTGTAGTTTTCTTAAAATATAAAACAGCTTATGGCTGTCAAGGATATCAGGAGTATCACTCAGAGCTTTGTAGTTGAACACTGTAGTGCACCTGTCATTCCAATGTCTAGATATTTTCCACTATTAGTAGCTAGTCAGTATTTTACTTGCCCAAATCAAAGTCACTACTGTTTAAATCTTGTTGTATAAAATACAAAGCAAGTTACAGATTAATTATAGACTAATGTTGTACTTTTGCAAGCATGATTAATTACTGCACGTATACTGTGTGTGCTTGTGTGTGAGTGCTAATATAGTTGTTAACCACAAGCATGCTAAATTCATTCATATTCCTGTTAACTGGGTCATCAATTACGACACTTCATAGAAACAGCTTGGTTTTTTATTCTCGTTTTCCTACGAATTTCTATCTTTAATTTATTTTTAAGCAGGGTGTGCTGTTCTGTACTTTTTCACAATACATTTGACTGATGGAGCACATGCAGGAGGAGACTTTCTAAGGAGGCACCATTTTTAAGTAGCAATTGTCTGGATGTGATATCAAGGGGCAGAAACATTTGATGAGCAAAGCTTCCAAGCTACTGTTTTGTGAAGCTACAAATTATGAAGCAAATATCACATGTATCTGTCTTTGCAAAGATTTCATAACTGTTTACACCAGATAAAATGTAAAAGTATGTCTGGCCCAAATACCTCTAACTGAGAAATTGTTTTAATGCCAATCTCTCACTTGTATTTAATATTTTCTTCACTGTTTTGACTAATAGTCATATTGGTGTATATATGAAGAAGATCTGTAATGCTAGTTTTAGTTTAGCTTACTTGTTAGCAAAGCTCATCAGAATTTATAAAAGATAAATGTACTTTTAGTGGGTGCATGAACTAATCATTCAGCTGCTTTATCCTGATTAGTGTCACAGTGGACCTGCAGCCTGTGTGAGAAACACACCAGAACACAACAGGCAATAATATCCAATACTGAATTAAACCTGAACATGCATAATATCCTGTCATTTATATGTTCTGATATAAAATAGTGATCTCCTGATAATACTCAAAAACATGGTTTGTCCTAATTTATCCTGTTATAACCATAGCATGTCATGATATCACGCATTATATCCAGGCCTGTTAACGACTGCCAGTGGCTAATTGCCTGCTGATCGAAATGTACTCAGAGACCCTTTAGCAGGTCTACAGAGACTATACAGATGACCTATGATCAAATCAGAGTCAGATACTGGAGCACTGGAGCCTCTTATTGTAAGCCAGATCTGTAGCTCTGTCCAACATTTAATCACATTTAACCACTAGACTCTAGCTACAGTAGGTGTGATGCTAGCAGAGAGCAATATCAGTGTATATGGCACAAACACAACATTGCAAGAACACCCATTTCGCGAAGAAATCCACGTTCTAACTCATTTCCTATGACCAGTGTGACCAAAAACACTAATACTAATTGATGTGTAACCAGGAAATGATATGGTGGAGCCTAATAGGGTGTCCATTTGAACAGCTTCTATGTTTCTCAAAGTTTCATAGTAAATCCAACCAATAAACACAACTACGACATTCCTTTCATATTTCATATATCAACAGAATCCTGTTTTTGCTCTAGGAGAATGAACATGTCTTTAGTAATCCATGCCCAAAAGGAACGCAGGGTGCTTACAGTGTTAAATATTGCAATATGTTATTCTACATAACTGAGTATCAATGTGTGACTAGAACTATAGGGAGAAATGCAGAATTTGAATCATTATTCTGAGTATTATTAGAAATGGGTTTAGAGTATTCTTAGAACCATTTGTCCTTGAACTTATAACCACATGTAAGGAATTCTTTGGCTCTGCTGAATGAGCCCTGAACACACACACACACACATACACACATTCAAAGAAATCCAGGATCATGCGTCATGGACACAGCGTGCCAAGCTGTGGATGCCCACTGGCACCAATCCAACACACACACACACACACACACACACACACACACTTCACACTACACTTCATACTTAATTTAGTGGATTCACTGAAACTTAATCTTATCTAAATATCTAAACTCTGGATATAACCTAGAACCTACCCTGTGTCTAATCCACATACTGGTCAAATTGGTCAAGTTTGTTGCTAGGTAGTGGTCCTGATTCAACTTTACTCCTGGCTGCTGTGCTTACCCTCATGCCTAAACAGTACAACAACCATACGTATGATCTTTTATTTCTGTGTGGATATTTTTCTGATACATTTACTTATCAGCACTAGTTACATTTTCTATTTGGTCAAACAAGCAAATATTTGCTCAGAAGCTAAAAGCATCCTTTTATTAGAAAGATAACTTGCAAAAACCTTTGTGGCAGAATTCTTACATTCTCACAGATGCACGCAGCTTTTTGATAAGGTATATCAAATGAGTATCTAAATGTATTCTGAACTCCATAGTGTCTCCTAAACTCAGCTCAGACTTATCATGATGCCTGCGCTCCACTTACTACAGCTGTATTGTGCTACTTTAAATTACAATTCATAAGTCCAGTCCACCAAGAAAGCATTTCTGAAAGGTTTTAGTAAGACAGATTAATTTACTGTAACCTGGACTATGGAAAAACACCTAAAACACACACGTTTTGAGTGTCTCTTTGATTGTCCGTGTGTAATTCCACTTCAGAAATTCCCCTACCAACAAAAACACCCCACAAAGACACACACAGTCTCATTTCCATCCTTCCACCTCCTCCCTTTTTCAACCCAAATCAACATTCATATGAAAAAATAAGCTGAGTTGTGTGACTGTTTTGCATATGTATTTGCTTTATATATATATATATATATATATATATATATATATGTCAGATAGTGCTGAAAGTGATCATGCAACCTTTACTCATTTTTACTTCTCTAGGAAATATTTGGGTGATTTTCAGTGACCATGTTGCTTCCTTCTGTTAGATATTTGATGGCACTTTTTACTGACTCTATGTACTGTTCGATGCATTCCGCTATCATAGTATGATGGTTGATGATTAAGGAAATGTTATTTGGCTGACGGATCCTTTGCAGCTCAGCAGTCATACTGACGTGGAAGTCGACGTGTGATACTGGTGCAAATGTATCATGCTGAGTTATATAAAAGTCCATCAGCCAAAAATATTCAGCAAACAGTGGTCCGTTGTATCAGTTATATAGTCTCTCACTGGTCTCTCACTGTATATGTACTAGGTTAACCAACAAGCAAGTATGAGGTGTATTATTGTTTATATGTATAAGAGAGTAATTCATCAGGATGCAGGGAAAGGCAAACCGAGATGTGGAATAAATAGACATAGATGTGTGTTTGCCTTGTCTTAAACTGCTTGCCATGTTCTGTCAAGTTATATACAGAGAAACCTCTTTATTTCAGTGTTTTGTCTGCATGTTCGTGTGTGTGTGTGTGTGTGTGCGCATGCGCGTGTGAGAGAGAGAGAAAGAGAGAGAGAGAGTTAACTTAGACCAGACCAGTAGCTCAAACAGTTACATGATACACACCCTACTGACTCACATTTGTAACTGACTTCCTGTTGAATCATTTGAAAATCTGTTCTCTGCTGGTTTTCTAGCAGATACCACTGCCTGTTCATTACATCAATAAAGTAAACTCTGTCCTGGTTAACTAGCCAATTCCCTGACTCAAATTTCCTACAAATTTCGAACAAATTTGCTCTGAACTAGCAAGGGATCAATTCTCCCACTGCCTCTAAAACTAGCATTCCAGTCAGTAGTCTTGAGTCACTGATTTCTTTATTCAGGTTCATTGATATTCATGTCTCAGTAGTGAGTCAGTGGGACTGAAGGCCCACATGAAGCATTTGCCTCTATCACTAACAGCTCACAATAGTGTAACCTTGTCAGCAGTCTATATCCACAAGGATAACTAGTTTAGAAAATTGGCGTTCTTGGATGTGATCCATCAGTATAATTAGCTCTCTGGGATGCAGTATTTTGGCATTTGGTTGTAAAATATTAGTTAATTAGTGCGATGGACTGGCATCCCATCTAGGGGTGTGTTCCTGCCTCACACCAGGTCTTCCTGGGATTGGCTCCAGATCCACCATGGCCCTGACCAAGACAAAGCTGTTACTAAAAATTAGTGTGTGAATTTTAGTCAATTGTTCATTTTTACCACAGGCCTAAGAGTCAGTTTTACTTCTCATATTCTTATATTATATGGTGTCAGGATATTATTAAATATTGATGATATATTTACATGATATTGTTCCAGCTCTGCCAACACTCTGTCACTACCATCTGTTACCATTCAAACCCACTTGCCATTCATTGGTGAAAGCAATTTGTCCTAAAGGATGAGTGAATATGGAGACAGGCCAGGCGTGACTGAACACAATGCCTCTCACACAGTACGAATTCAAAGTAAACACATGGAAATAGCCAATATTAAATATTTATGTTCATTTTAATGTTTGAATAATTGCCTAAACTTTTCTCAGGGTTAAGAAAACAAATAAGATCTTAAAAAACATGTTAAATGCCAAATAATCCGGTGGGCTGTCTTAATAATACCTTGATGCTTTTTTGCTAACTTATATGGCAACATTTAGATAGCTGCTAAAAATAAAATCTAATGTTAAAGATAACTAACCCTCTCTCCTTAGTGTTTCTGTGCTCATGCCAGAATGATTGGATATGTAGGACAGAGAAGGATACATGTACAGTACCATACCTTAGAAGATTTTTCCATTTTATGCAAACTTTCGACTCAGACGTGACTCTTGCTGAATATACAGAGTCGAAAGATTCATGTTAAGGTTAGGGAAGAGTTTTTTAGCTGTTTTTTAAAGCAGTGATGATACACAAGTCAATGGAAAACCCCAATAAGATTTATAACTTTGTATGTGTGTGTGTGTTCAGTTTGGAAGGTGAACTCCAGCTCCCCCATGATTCAGTGAGGAAAATTTTGTCCTTCTGTAGGGAGATTACCATTGAGACTTCATGTGCATTTCTAATGTATTCTAAACTATTCTGTTTATCAGGAGGTTAGCTTAATACAGACTTAAAAGAGTAAAGAGTGTGTCATTATTTGCTGACTAAATCCTGGACCCTTCTTTCTCTCTATTCACTGTTCCTTTTTTTCTTTCTGTCTCTGTCTTTCTCTTTCTGACTACTATGCCGAGTTACAGGAAGGAAGTTCTGTGACAGGATGTGTCATCATATCCGGGTCGAGCCACCTTTGGTGTCTATCTGTTGCATTTCTTGTTCTTCGTCAAATAGTATAGTTGTTTCTCCTTTTTAAATGACTAAAGCCTGTTTGAATTTTCATTGTCATTTCCTTGCTTTTCATGACAAAGGCACTATAGAAATAAATGCCTTGAAGTTTTTTGGGAAATTGTAGCACAGATTTATCTCATAAAATCTCAATCTTTTATAAAGATAAATGTAGGCAAGATTTTAGTCTAGTTTTCTTCACTTGAAACAAAATTGACAGTGCAACAAGTATTCCCTTGAAGAGGGAACTTGACCAACTGTTCCGCCTTCAGCTTGTCATTGCAGACACATTTTTATTTAAGCCGTCAGCAAATCTCCTGACACTTCCTCTCCACTATACATTCTCCTGCCACATTATTAGGAACACCTGTACACTTGCTCATTTATTCTGTTATCCAATCAGGTGGTAACAGAAGGTGCATAAAACCATACAGATACAGATCAACAGTTTCGTTCAAATATACATCAAACATCAGAGTGAGCAAAACTTTGACTGTGGCATAGTTGTTGGTGTTAAACAGGCTGGTTTGAGTATTTCAGAAGGGATTTTCATCTCTTGGGATTGTGAGAGGTCAGAGGAGAATGGTCTGATATAAGCTGAGAAGAAGGCTATGGTAACTCAAATAACACTCTGTACATCCATGATAAGGAGAAAGCATTTCAGAAAGCACCCCTGTCAGCCAAGAACAGGAATCTGAGGCTACAGTGTTTGCAGACTCACCCAAACTGGACAGTTAGAAAACATTGCTTGGTTCCATGATTAGCTAATCACAGTGAGTGCTCTATGCTCACTGCATAGAGTGGAATCTGTTGGTCTTGGAAGCCATACATAATGCACTATAGTCTCAGTAGAAGTCTATTAAAGTGACTTTGATCATACCTGTTGGAAATTACTTATTACATATAATCTCATTTTGAGGAAACATTTCAATTATTTATAATATTTATTTATTATATTTCAGTATAAACTATTTTTTTAAGAAGTATGTAGACCACATGTGAACCTAAACCCATATATGAGTCTACTACAAACTGCTGCCACAAATCTGGAAACATAAAATTGTATAGAATGCCGTTATATAGGCCCAAACATATTTCAGCATGAAAATGCCCCTGTGCACAAAGTGAGTTTTATTATGGCATGGCTGATGTGTAAGAACTTTAATGACCTGCACAGATTCCTGTTACCAACCCTGTTGATAACTTTTGGGTCGAATTAGTGCAATGACTGCATACCGGGCCTTATTGATGTCTTGTGGTTGAATAGGCAAATTCACACAACCACGCTCCAAAATCTAGAGCTTATTATTTATGCAAAATGGGGATTAAATCTGGGATGGCAGTTTCAAAAAGACATATAGGTATGATTATTTACATACTTATAGTGCATATCATGACCATATAAATTTTTGAGTACCCAAACTGTAAAGGCATATAAATCAATGGCATTGAAAACAGAGCTGGAGATAGATAAACAAGCTGAAAACCACCACCTTATGCAGATAAACTGATCCAGTTTAACTGTAGGTGTGCACTGCACAAAGATCTCTCTTAGCTTTCATTGACACTTTGTTGACATTAACCTAATTACTTACAAGGGTGGGGGGTTTCTGAAAATGAATGAATGAGCATATTTAGTTGTGTCAATCAAACAAGTCGTGTTGGTATAGAAAAAAACACAATACTACACATATCATTATCAATATCAAAGCAAATATTTTAATATTGTGACCCATTCAGTTTGGAATTTTGAATGGCATTAGAACAGTAAAATTCATTCAGACAGCATTGGTATGTATGTAGGTGTGTATGTCCAGTCAGTTTGTTTTGAGACAGGTTGCTACAGGTTGCTTCAGATTATTAATGACAGTTATAAATGCGATAATGGAACTAAATAACCGGGGTGTTCTTCCTGTTCAGTCACAACAAATGTCAAAACTAATTATATGCTCCATCATGTACTACTGTGATAATATGCGATGACATCATTCCCCAAAAATGCACACTTCTCTGCTTTCTTATTCAGAGTCAGCTTGGTTACTCTGGCAAAAGATAAAGCAAATGGAAAGACTCGATATAACTTATAAATACTTTATTAAACTGTTAATAAAGATGATGTATGCTACTGAATTTAGTCAAACACTCATAACAGGTAACAAGTAAACTCTGTTACATACAAAAATCAAACTGTAAAACAGCTTTGAATTATTCTATTCAGACCATGTCTAAATGAAACTAATAAACCTACATAACCTGAACAATCCACTTGGTATAACGATAACAAAAGCACATTATATATGCACCATTACTATGATGTAAATATACATGGAGCACTAGAGAGGTTTAATTAAACCGTCTTTCTCTTGTTATTTATTAAAGTTACTTGATATCCTTTTTTTTTCAGGAGGAAATTTAAATTTAGATTTACATAATTAGACTAAATTAGTATATTAGACTGAATACACACAAGTAAAAACCATTCACTTTAAATTTTGGCATCTTTAACATCCAAACTGGACAGATTATGCTAGTGATGTTAGATGTGCATGCTTCAACTTGACTGAACATGGGCATAGAAAGAGGCACACTCATTTTTATAAGGTCAGAGTATGTAAGATCTAAATGAAATCATTTACAGGGTCAAATACAGAGTGCACAATCAACCTAAAAGTTATTGACTTTGTTTTCCATTTATTTATTTATTTTCGTTTATTCACTGGCTTGCAAAGCCTCCCACCTACTGTCTTACTGTGTATGAATGCATGGGGACAGCTAAAACAAAGATCACAGTTGTTTAGTTCACTGTAGCCAATGTAGAACAAAAATAGTTTTATTGCACCTCATAATTTTATCATTTCGAATCAACAGAAAACATATTCATCACTACTGTGTTTCATTGCAGAGAAATTTGCCCACATATGCATAATTTGCATGCTACCTAGATTAAAGCTTCCGTTCACATGGCAGAATAAAAATTAAATATCTTCTACGTGTTCCTTATTTTTCTGGAGTTAATGTAATGAATAATCAATAACACAAATAAAAAAATAAATAAATGAATTCGAAAAGAGTAGTCTGTTTTCTCATGGAACTTTCGATTTCACGATAGTAGCTACAACCAAATGCTAACATAGAATCAAATAAATATTGTGCCCAAACCACATGAAAACTCCTGAGGTTTGGGGAAACAGTAATGTTCAGTGTGGTCTATGCAAATATGAATTAGCCTAGCATAACCCTAGTTGCATAACCCTAAGCAGCTGAAGAGGAAACATCCTGGTGTGAGCAACTGAAAGAACACTAATGCAAGGTTTGTGGTATAAATGATGCATAATGAAGAGCAACATTGGGATAAATAATAAAGATATATTTGGACTAACTGGAAATATATGGGACTGCTATGGATAGTAACACCTGGAGACCATGGAGGTGGCTTTGAACTGCTGTTGCTGTAGTCGGGACTCTATTACTGAACTTTTGATTGCTTCAGCAGGACAGAGTTTATGTTAAATCTACAGTCAAGACAGAAATTATGCTGATGATCTTACTTAAACATTGCTTAAAAGCTCCTGGTTAAATATCTCCACTTAACTATAGACAATCATAGAAGGAAATTATTTATAATCACACTTTCCTGTGTCACCCAGATGAGGACGGGTTCCCTTTTGAGTCTGCTTCCTCTCAAGGTTTCCTCCTCATAAATATAAACTTTTTCATTTTTATATCTCTGTAAAGCTGCTTTGAGACAATGTGCATTGTTAATGCTGTACAAATAACATTGAATTGAATTGAATATATTTATAATTTCTGTAAACAGTACCTACTGTAGGTTTCCTACTGTTCCAGAGAGTTAGCATGTGCTCATTTAACTACGTTTAAATATAGCCAACCAGCAAAGCTAGTGGGTTGAAGGAGTATTGAAAACTTTTTCAGACTACATAAAACATTATTGTTACCTTACAAGCAGAGTTGTATAGCTTGGAAATAATAATGCATATTTAATTCATGGGGACATCTGTATTCAAATCAGCAGTTTTACACCTTACAATATAAATACGTTTTGTTTTACTACTATGCTAGCAAATGACCATTAACATGCAAGGTACACAGAGGAAATGCTGAAGAAGATGGCTTAATGGACGACGGTTGCATTGTGGTTAGCATGTTTGTGTCACACCTTCAGGGTTGGTGAATCAATTTCTTCCAGCGCCAGGGTTCCTCCCCCAGTCCAAAGACATGCACTGTAGGCTGATTGGCATCTCTGAATTGTCTGTAGTGTGTGAATGGGTGTCTGTGTGCAGTTGTGCCCTGCGATAGACTGGCATCCTGTCCAGGGTGTACCCTGCCTTGTGACCAGTGTCTCCTGGAATAGGCGAGCATTTAAGCATGTATTTTGGTTTTATGTTGTAAGTTTTAAGTCACTAATGTTCTTGTGGCTAAATTGCCCACAGCCATGCTTCAAAATCTACTGGAAAGCCTTACATGAGAGTAGGGATAATTATAACAGAAATGTGGGACTAATTACATAATAATGCTATGACTTTGGAGTAGGACGTTCAACAAGCACATGTAGGTGTCATGGTCGGTTGTCCACATACCTTTAGCCAAATAATGTATCTATGTAGACATACACATTAGAATTAACAGCTAGCATTGGCTAAAACTTCCTGTCTAGTCTTTTTTTCTAGTCTTATTGGGGATATTTTTGCATGCTACGCCCTCTATGAAGGGAAAACCTGGACTTGTTGGACAGTGTGTACACATACAACATTTGGATGCTGAGCATTTTAGTATGATGTAACAGGTGTCTTTTTTTTTAAATGGCTGATATATGAAAGTGCATATATGTTTTGTGCTTTTCAAAATCAGGATATAAGACAATAAAACTGAACTACATGAAACTGAAGATAACCTTTCAACTGGGTTGCATTTGTGTGTGAGAGAGAGGTACTCCTTAAATGAGAATTGGATCTGAAAGTGGGAATGGGAAAGGCAAACACACGCACACACGCACCCTTACAAACACTGCCAAGTAAGTGGAGAGTTGGATAGAGCAAGAGAGTTCTCAGCTGTCAGTGTGTGTCTTGTGTGACTGTGTCTACATCTGTATACACTGTAAAAAAAAAAGAAAAAGAAAACGTGTAGAGTCAACGGCATATAACAGTGTCATTTTCACTGGACATGGATGGAAAATCAGAAACATTAGTTAAAGAACAGCAGCTGAAGGTAAGTGTGCGGTCATAATAACCAGCTCATAAAACAGCATTAATGGCTTCTACAGAGTTACAGTTCTTAAGAGTTTGAAAATAATGGTGTGTAAAAAAGCAGTCTAATCTTTTTATACATTTGACCTTTAAAATATGACCACACAATGACTGTCACTTGTAATTCAGAGATTGATATAGATGACTATGCAGAATCCAGGCAAGTAATATACAGTGTGAAAGAAAATAATATTTATTTGAATAAATTATTGAAAGTAAATTATTTTGTTGCTAAACTTGCCAAATAATCGCTGTAAATAATTGGTAAATTATTGAGCAAATTATTTTTAACAGTTAAAGTGCAGCCTTAAGTTAAACACTTTTTTTTGTTAGAAATTTCTGCAGGGATTTAACCCTGATCTTCCTCTCTGCTAGATATTATTGTCACAACTGCTTTCTCACACACAATGCCTTTTGTTATTTTATTACCTCTAAAACATACTCTAGATGTCAAGTTGTAACAGTCCGTGTCAGTATGGTTATTGAGATATTGAAATATTTGTACATTACAGTATGCTTATACTGTTTTCTTAGCGATGTACCTGTTTACATCAGTAAGAGTACAAAAATTAGGACATACTTTTGGTCCATACAAAATCAGGGATTTACACAACACTGATGCTAGCAGTGTTATAGCTAATTCAGTCATTACTGATAGGAAGAAGCACTACATTCACATCACCATCACACTAGCTTGTAATCATGCGGTTGTGTAGTGCCTGCTGTTGTTGTTGCTTCTTAATGCGTACTGTCCAGCATTACTATTAATTAAACACAAAATAAATAATGAACTAATCTGTGGTAAACATATTTATGTTACAAACTAGGCTTCATACGAGCTTGCTTGACAAAGCAAGCTATCTGTACTAGCTATTAACTCACCAGATGGCCTAATGAACTTGACTACTACCTTCTGAGCTTTTTTTCTCTACACAGTATACACATTTAATAAGAGGCTCTAAGTGAGCATAAGATTAAACCATGATGATGGGTTTTCTTCATTTTTTGTTAGTTAGACAGTAAAAGGGAACTGATGATTTAAAGCTATGAGTGAGGAACTGAAAAAAAAGTTGAAACGCACTTATACAATGACAGTGATCCGAAAGATCATGTAAGCCACATGTTTAGGTTTAGGTTTTCGCTAGAGTGAATGTAACTTTAGCTTTTCTCACAGATTGGTACAATGTAAATCATACAGCACAAATGCAAATGATCGATGAGAAAATCTAATACTGTGTGTTTGCATATAATTCAATACTCTCTAATACCAGACTGCAGTTTTGCTAGTAAGCGAACCAGGAGTGTTAGCACCCGTGCAGTATGTTGTGATATCACTTACAGTATTTGAGCTGGGCAGCTAGTGTGTAAGAACAGTTCTGTTTGGCATTTAAACTTGGCCTAGCCATTTAAATTGCTTACACGCCAGCGTTTGAAAATCATGTGACGGCACTCGTTCATAAAAATAGACACACTTGTAATTAGATCATGACAGATGTTGGTACATTTATGTGGCACATTTGGTGATTTGTGGACATTTACTCACCTTTACTTCTCCACTTTAACTCAGGAAATACACTTTACGCTTACACATCAAGTCAGAATTGGGATTGCAATATGAAAATTTATTAGTGAGTAGTCCAGTTTTCTTTTCTAGTATCTGGCAGATGTCCTTATCCAGAGCGACTTACATTTATCTCTTTTATATACAAGAGAGCAATTGAGGCTTAAGGGCCTTGATCAAGAGCCCATCAGTGGCAGTTTGGTGGTCCTGGGATTTGAACTAAGAAGCTTGTGATTCTTAACCCCTGAGCTACCACTGCACCTCTGTCCAGTTTTTTGAAAGATATAAAAGACATATAATGCTCAGCAATAGCAAAGACCTACACTGGGATCTGTTTCATTTAAAAGAGATTTATAAATGATTGTATATCATTTTATTTTTATCTGTTCTAATAATTTAATTGTTCATTTTAGTGATGCAGAAGTGTAACTAGAGCTTGTGTGTGTGTGTGTATGTGTGTGGGTATGTGTGTGGAATAAATGCATGAAAGTACATTGCATGTGGACAGACAAAAAAAGAGAATCATAAAAGAAAAGAACCAGAATACATTTTTTTTTTTTTTTTTTTACCAAGCAGGTGATACCCACAGAAGAGTGGAATTTTTAGAAATATACGCAGATAAAAAATTTTTTTCTTTGGACAGATGTTGCCTTTTTTTACTCGTTCTTCCTATAACACATTTCAATTCCCAGTGGAGGAAGTGACCAAGCCACATGAGGAAGTGTTTACCTGAACTGTAACCTGAGATTAGCTATCTGTACACACACACACAGTGCATTGCATGAGATTTGAGAATGATAGATACAGCAGAATCTAAAGGCAGCTTGTTTTTCCTCTTCAGGAAGTTCACATAACAGTAGCTGATGGAGACACACAATTCAACAATTCAGACCCAAATTCACACTGTTCATACTGTGTGGGTGTTTGTTCACATTGAGAAATACAAACAAATGTAGTACAGGAAAAGGACACAGGTCGTGCACTATATTTGCAAATGAATGGTAGAGCGAAAGGGTTTATCTGCTGTGCCGCTTATGTCTCTGAATCGAAATGCCACCCGTCTGAGATAAAGCCATGGTCCCGCTATTACATTTGAATTCTTGCTAATTTGAGTCAACCCAAGATTTTCTTCTGATATTATTCATATGAAACACATTCAAATGGTGTGTGTGTGTGTGTGTGTATATGTGTTTGTGTGTGTGTGTTGTGTGTGTGTGTTAATGGCAGTCCATGTGATCTATAATCTGTGTGTCTCTGTGTGTGCTTGTATGCAAGTTGCAGGTTTTACATCACAGGCAAAAGAGATAACAGTAATTTCTGCCTGAATACAGAGCACACCTCTGAAAGGCTGAAATCACAAGAGTATAACTACACAGACAGTCACACACACTCAGACACTCACACACACTCCAACAAACTCATATATATATATCTACAATCGCACCTAACACACTCTTTTCTCGCTGAGGACATTTGGCAGGTTCTCATGAGGAAAACTGCTCAAAACCCATAAATTGCAGCTTTTATTAAGCTGTGTGCATTTTCTAATTTGTAAAAGTTTATGATAAAACTCATATATCGATAGTTATCCATAAGGGAAATCACACTCATCATACTCTTTCTTCACTTAGACCTTCCCAGGACTATCTCAAAGAACATGACATAGATTTGATTTCCTTATGTCTTACAACCTGAATCTCGATTCTGTACATTTTATTTTGATTTGTTCAATTTATCTAAAATATTGACTTAAATCTGTAGTGTCTGCTGCCCTAATGAGAAAACAACACAAAAAATCTAATGCTTGTTATTATGGGGAAGTAAATCTATTATTAGACTGTTCACTTTCTCTTTCTTTCTTTCTTTCTTTCTTTCTTTCTTTCTTTCTTTCTTTCTTTCTTTCTTTCTTTCTTTCTTTCTTTCTTTCTTTCTTTCTTTCTTTCTTTCTTTATTCCTTTCTTTCTTTCTTTCTTTCTCTTTCTTTCTTTCTTTCTTTCTTTCTTTCTTTCTTTCTTTCTCAGAATGGAAAGGATCGGAAATTCATTTAGCAATCACATAACAATCAATGTTTATGGAAGTCCTGATAGATTCCTAGAAGGTTTATGGCACAAAAATGTGTATGTGTGTGGGTGTGTGTATGTGTGTGTGTGTGTGTGCACGTGAAGGAGCATAAAGACATTGCATGGCATGTTAAAATCATGAAAGTAAAGATGCTAGTCTCACATTGCTTAATTCCCAGTTTCTCTCATATGACTTCCTTTTTTCAGAGTTTTGCTTTGACCTGACTTGAGGAATAAAAATGTCACCAGGTTGCTGTAGAAACCACAATGTGAATTTGCAAACTGTCATACACAAAGACACACGCATAGACACGTGTTGATCGTGTAACCATGGAAACCCAACCACAAAGTTTGGCCTAGGCTAATCATAGACGCAGGAGCACCAGCATAGCCACATGCTAACAACAAATAACAGGAAATTTGTAGCTAAGCTAAGAATGGATTTAAACAATGATTCACTAGTGTGGCTCCATTTCCTCTAACATATGTGCACTTCCAGTGATACTGTCACACAGAAATTGCTAAGATATTAATTACTTAAAGATATTAAGTTGTGGGATGTAGTCACTGTAAAGTAGTGTCCTTAAGTGCAATTTTCTGTACTTTACTGTACTTTATCTGTGCACATTGACTTCATTCACTTTCTTCTACATTTCTTGTACATATCCAAGCTAATTGAAATAATTTTTTTGAAAGTCACATTTTTCAAGTGAACATCTAAGTCTAACAAATCTAAAGCGACAGAATTCTAACTCTACGCTCTAACTCTGTCTGTGCTTAGGTATATTTTGTATTTTAGTTTTTATTGTGATAGATAGCTATTAGCTTAAAGGCTAATGTGTTGGCATTGCGTACTTGATAGTTAGCATTTCAGAGATGTGTGATTTAACTATTAAATATATTAATTCATAATATATACATATTCATAATTCTTATTCAGAATTATTCATTATATCATTCATATTTATACACTCCCATGAATAATTCACTAGCTACACACTATAAGGAGTGAAGAATAAAAGCTTCAAATTGTAAATTGTTAAATGCATTTAATTTTACTTACAGTGCATCAATATTTTTGTTTTTAAAAATGTTGAGTAAAATCCTGTTTAACTGTGATGATCTGTAACTATGCACTATAATGAGTTACTATATAATGAGTTTTGATAATTGCATAAATAAAAGATTTTAAGAAAATTATATTATTACACAATAAATAAATATTATATAATATTACTAAAATAGAATTCAGTGAGGCTGAAAATGAAGTATGTGTGAGCATGGGTTTGTTCACTAAACCAGGAGGAAGTGAGAGGTAGAAACAGGAAGACGTTGTGATGCCAGAACCCTGTGCTGATTTGAATATCTCATTCTGGAAAATCTAGATCGCACTCAGCTTTGCAGCTAACACCTTTCTTGTGCTTGTGTGAGTTTTGGTTTGATTTGCCAGTGTGTTGCCAGGTATGTGCATATGTTTTGTGTTAGGTGCTAGGTTTGGCCAGATTCAGGCAAATTCAGAGGACTTTCAGACCAATGATGTGTTTTTCACTCTTCACAGTTGGATTACATTTTAAGATGAGAGATTTTTCCTTTCTTTCTTTCTTCTATTCTTTTTTTCTTTTATTTTGGAGCATACTAATGAACTGAGCCTGACATTTGCACTGGGTATAAAAACATCTTACATTTTTCAATTAAATTTGATTTGTATGAAGCTTTCAACAATGGACATTGTCTCAAAGCAGCTTTATAGAAATCTAAAACTATAGAATAAAAATTACAAATTGTATTTATTATTTAAATTTATATTTATCCCTAATGAGAAAGTCTAAGGCAACGGTGGCATGGAAAAGCTCCCTGAAATGATATGAGGAAGAAACCTTGAGAGGAACCAGACTCAAAAGGGAACCCATCATGTGGGTGACAGTGGAGAGTGTGATTATAAATGTATAAATGATTAGAAATGTTTATATGATGTAAAACAAATGAAACCAAGATGAATCATGTTAGATCTTTTTGCACAAGAAAAAAACATAACTAGAACCTTGCTCCAAAAGTGTGCACACCCATTAACAAATACTTTGTTAAAGCACCTTTTGTAATACAGCTCTTAGACTTTTTACATAAGCTTGATTTAGCAATTGTATTCCACTCCTCCTTGAGCTTCCTTAAGCCAACCGTAGCTCACAAATAGGTCGAATATAAGAGATTGTTATCACATGCAGGTAGTGAACAGTATATTGTGGCCAGACTTTCCTTCAGCTCCTCTAATAACTGCTGTAGGGCTCTGGGCAACCTTCCTGGTATGTTTTACTCTTTCATCGGTTTTGGAGGAATGTCCCGTTTACTTGTTGATGATGGCCTTCACAGCGTTTCGTGGTACTGATCCAATGTTTTGAAAATTGTTTGTATACCCCTCTACATGTGGACCATGTCTCCAGCAGTCAGTTGGAACAAAGAGAACCAAAAACCTACAGAAACATCTGATCTTTATTTGGGCTCAATCAGAATCACCTCATTGCTGACTCACTTTAAATGGGATTGGTTCCTTTACATGTGCCCCATTATAAAAAGGGCATGTAGACTTGTGTAACCAGGTTACTTTAAGTGTTCTGTGTTCTGATTTGATTCATTTTGGTTTAATTTTTTACATCATAGAAACCTACAAAGCGGACTTTTTATCCACTGTGTATACAGAGAGATTATGAAGTGAGACATCATGAATCACAGCACGTGAAACATACTCCTGGACACCATGTTAATATGGATTCCTAAATATGGAATCCGACTCAGCTGTGTTGCCACTTGAAGTGTATGTGTATGTGTGGGCAGTTTAATACTGGAAGGCGGTTTAAAAATGCATTAAAATTTCCTTATTCTCTTTTAAACCACGATCGTACACTGTCATACTTTCAGTTCCGGTCTCTTCCCTTCTCTCTAACTTTCTCCCTTCCACAAAGTGAAGTTAATGTGAAGACTGGAGCTCAGTCTTTATTTAGCAACTCACTCTCACTCTAGGCTTTGTGTGGCCTTTGACCTCATTATATTTGTCTCTGGCCCAGAAAAGTTTCCATAAAGCTGTGTGCGTGTGTGTGCATGTGCATCTGTTTGTATCTGCATGCATGTGTGTACACATTTGTGTGTGAGTGTGTGTTGGGGGGGGGCAACCATCTTAAATCTCAGAACCCATCTCAAATCTTTGCTTCAAATTATTTATAGACAAGAAGAAAGGCAAAAGAGGAAGATACAAAGCAGTCTTTTCTTGAAAATCCATCATCTTAGCAGTGTCTTAGACCAATGGACCTGAGACCGCTTCCAGAGTAACCGAATTTAAAGGGAGCTCCTTATGATTTGAACACAGATTTAACAAATATTTACCATCATATTCATTTATTCAAGCCATTAGGACTTTTTTTAACTTTGCCGTCCATGGGTCTGTCTGAGAGGTTATATCTCAAAAAATGAGTGCTTGACTCTTTGTAGGATTTATTTGGGATTATCATTGTAACCAGCAGGTGAATCGATTAGATTCACACAGGGTAAAGGTCAAATGTCTGAAATAGTTTTTCTTTAAAAGCATTCTTCCTGTTTGAAGGATTTTTGAAGCAGTAACAAGTAGGACTAGACATGCTGATAGCAGCATCACCCCGATGTAGAACTGTGTAAAATATTAAGAACAGTTCTTTTACAGTTCGATTTAAGTTAAAATTATAATTTCTTTTTTACTTAATGAGTTTCAAATGAAACCATTTCTTTTCAAGTGATTAGCCAGTTAGTCTTAAAACTATGATAACAACCCTAACAACATTAATCCTGTACAAATGTTATACAGTCAGTGATGTACATGATAAACCCCAGAAACAATGCTTAGACTAACAAAATTTCATTACATCTTTGTGTTATATTAACAAACAGGATGAGAGGCCTGTGTGTAGATGAGTGGTCTTTACCATAAATAGTTCTAATGTACAAGCTATGTGTATTTTTGTGTGGTTTTTATGGTGTGCTCATGCAGGATGACCCAGTTTGTACCGACCAATCACGCAAATGGTTTCTTCAGTAAATAGTGTCACTCTCACAAAGCTCCATAGATTTTAATAACATCTTTATAGGGCCACGTTATATGGATTGTGTGATGAAATGATGAGAATGATGTTACAGCGGAGTAAAACTATACATAGTTCCTTAGTTGGCTGAGTAGTGCATATATCACTTTTAATATATCAGAGTGATTGTTAATAGCTATGAAGCTGATGAAAGGAGGTTAAACAAAAAATTATCATTTTGAAACGTCAGTGATACAGCATTTTAAAGGTAAAAATAGACATAAATAAGAAGTGTGTGGGTGTGTTTTAGAGATTCAGTTTCATACATGACACACATACCACACATATATTTCCTTGTATCAGTCTGGCCTGGAGCTTCCTCATCACTCATCACACACACACACACACACACAGCATGCTACTAACAGCTGGCACTGTATTTTATACACAGTTGTTATTATTAGGGCTGTACTATGTGATTAATGTTGTTTTACTTTAGGCTGTTAAAGCTGTACAGGGAGGGATGTGCTAGTTTTAATAGAATATCGTTTCAGTAGTAACAGCTCACACATGTATGGCGGATACATCATATAATCAAGGACTAATAATAACTGGCTTTGGAAAAGATCATATTGATTGATCCATTATAGGAGATTCTTAAGGATAAAGGAGAGTTTCTTGGACTTGTCATGTGTTATTCCTTAATTAATATGATTGTTAAATTGTTAAAAATCGGTTCTGAAATGAAGTGAGCCTTGGTTAGTCATGACCTACTGGTTCACTGGTTGTCCTTCCTTGGACAACTTTTAGTAGTTACTAACCACTGCATCCTGTGAAAACCCCACATGTCCTGCTGTATTGGAGATGCACTGACCAAGTCATCAAACCAACACTCAGATCCTTACACTTGCCCATTTTTCCTGCTTCACTTCACACTTCACTTCACCTTTAAGAACTTACTGTTCACTTGCTTCTTAATATATAACAGAGAATAGATAATTGAAAGTAATCCTGTCAGTGGTTTTCATGTTATGGCTGATGTATATATTTATATTCCTGTACCACAAACACGGTAGGTGGATCGGTGACTAAATACGCTCTAGAATTGAAAGTGTGTGAATATCTCTTGTGCATGGTGTCTTGCAATGAAATGCTATGTATTCCTGCCTCATGCCCAGCATTCCAGGGATAGGATCATACGCCTACTGAATATGAATAAATGAAGGAATTAATAACACATGAATGCAATTTTCAGCTTTTTACACACTCTTAACACAGCATGTGAACGGTTTCAAGTACACACACTTACACACTTACTAACTTGTCAGTCTTGCATTCCTGAGTGCATTCACATCTATAAATATGTGTTTTGCCAACCAACTATGTGTGTGTGTGTGTGTGTGTGTGTGTGAGTGTGTGTGTGTGTCTGTATGTGTGCGTGTGTTTGTGTGTTTTGGTGTGAATGCAACTCAGAGGTGAACAGCTGTTCTCAGTGTGTGATGGCTGATGTTTGTAAGAAATGTCTTCATATTTATACTGAGGTTCAAATTGTTTTGCCAAGCACATGCCATCAGGTTTTTTGGATTTAAAGTTCAAAGCTTTTTCAGTTCTTGAACTTGCAAAGCAGTTAAACACTTTTTTCCCTGTATTTAAAAAAGACTTTTTGTTCTGCCTCCTGTGATAGCATGCATACTTCTCCACAGTAACTGGTCCCTGATTTTCACTGAAATAATGAATCAATAAATCATTAACAATAATATTAAAAAAAAAAAACCTGACTGAATGATTCTACTCTCATGGCCCTTATTATATCATCACGTCAGTGCTTAAACAGACACGTAAGGGCTTCTGGGCTTCTCTGTTTTTCCCAAGAAATATTTTGAATCTCAACAATGAAATTTGCAATTATTACATACAAACATGATTATTTGGTATTTTAAATTCCAGGCAATAACAATAAAGTAAAAATTAAAGACATATATGCAGTCAAGAAGTTCTTAGAGTTGAGAGCTCTTCTTGACTTTTTAAACATGTTATGAGAGCTGTCAAGAACTACAAAAGCACATTATGATAGTGTGTGTGTGTTCTTCACCAAAGGACTGAAAATGCCTTGTCTTGGGTGGGAGAGAAAATGAATGAAAGAGCTGTGTGTATGCAAAAGTCTTGTTATGAGTGTGTGTGTGTGTGTATGTCCTGCCTAAGAGGTTACAGTAGCATTGTTCTGGTACATTCCATAACACAAAGAGGCTGTGTTGCAGAAACACACACACACACACTCAAACACACACACACACAAGCATTTCACACTAATATTTGTAATTAAAAACAAAAATTGAAAATTAAAGCACAAGCCACAAAAGCACAAAGCAGCACAGAAGGGGTACATATTTAAAGTAATACTGTGAGACAACTGTAACCCTGTATGTATGTGTGTGTGTGTGAATAGAGGCTTTCATCCACGGTATTATATTAATCCATTAATGCTTTATGAGTCACACATTTCAGTAAGCTCATGTCTGTGTCCGCTATGTGCTAACAATTGCTGTCTGATACTAATACACCGTACTAAAAGGATTCACGGTTATATTTCATTGCAACACATAAGAAAAGTACATTCAGAATGTAACATTTAGAATGTAGCAGTTGTCATATCATCCTTCTGTAATCTTACTGACTAGGGCTAAGCAGAATAGTCAGGGATTGGCGTCAAAGGAATGGAAATGTGCCAAACAAAAACTACTCAAGCTGTTTACACTAACTTCACACTGATCACACTTAATACAAATCAGATAAGAGGATTGCTTTTTGTATGAAAAGGTAAAAACTTTACACCAAAAAGAGCACATCAAACTATTGTAATGGATTTATCCTAATCATGGTAGTTATGGTGGATCCAGTGCTTCAGCCCGGAACAATAGGTGTAGAAGCAGAGTGAGAGTATTCAGAACATTACAGGGCATCGTGCACACACATTCACATGTTAAGTTGTCTTTATTTGTCACATATACATTACTGCACAGTGAAATTCTTTCTTCGCATATCCCATCCTTGGGGGTTGGGGTAAGAGCGCAGGGTCAGCCATGATGCAGCACCCCTGGAGCATGGAGGTTAAGGGCCTTGCTCAAGGGCCCAACAGTGGCAGCTTGGCAGTGCTGGAGCTTGAACTACGATCTTCCGGTCAACGACCCAGAGCCTTAACCACTTAGGGACAGTGTGGCATAGCCGTTCCATACATACAGTTACCTGAGCTCAGGATTATACCATGGCACTGTAGGGCAGAAAAGTAATGTTTAATTTAATTTAACAGTTTAATTTAATTATTTAGCTGCATTACAAAATGGAAGAAAATGTTCTCAAATCAAATTTGCCAGTTTGTCATTGCGTTGTAATTCACCCTTTGGTGTCTAATACAAATGGGAAATTGTGGGCGTGGTGGTTTTGTCCTAAAAACTGTATCTGTACTTTAAATTCAGATTTTCAGTTATATATCCTGAATATATAACTTCCTTACTTATATTCTGTTATAGCTATAACATAACCCTGTGAAAAGACTGTGATTACATTTCTGTCAGTGTTCTCTTGATGCCTCCTCTGGCAATGAATGGCACTACACACATGAGCAAGCACCCACCCACAAACACACAGACACACACACACACACACACACTCATGAATATACATACATTTCTTAACCAAATATAATACAAAATTCCAAATTCTATTACTTTGGGAATTTAATTATAAAATTGGAAAAAATAAATAAATTAATAAATTAGAAATTCAGATGTTAGATGTTGTACTTAAACTATATCTAATTTACATTTGTGCATATGGAACACTAGGGCCATTAAATCAATATCATCAACTGTACTGATTCATATTTATTAAAATAGCATGCATTCAGATGACAGACCTGGAGACATGTTTGTCCAAAATAGAGGCATGTCTTATCAGTTATCATAATCCCCTTCATCCTAGGGATGTCCATGTTAATGTAAGGTCACTACAATAATACTGCATTTGTGTAACACATGTAATAAAAAATTTGTATTAATTGTAAATTGTAATTAAATCATTGTTCAGTGTATGACATGGAAAAAACCCCGGACACATCCACAAAAGCATTTCTTTTGTTTGCTTTGTGAGAGCATCTAAAGCTCATCAGTAACTCCTTTAACTGTGCATTTACAGTAACAGGCCTGAGTGGCTATTGCTACTGTTCTATTATAATGAACCTCAAACATTCCAGTATTTTGGACTAAAATTTCACTGGAGCAACAACAGCAGACCATAGCGAGTAGTTTTAGCAACAAGCTAGCTGACCAGCATTAATGATAACTGTAATGTTGATAATTACCTTCCAAAACCAGCGATTATCATGGTCAGTGTAATAGAATTTAACAAAGAAGCCAATGAATTTTACCAAAAGCCAATGCTGCTAAAAATATGGATTTTACAGTGTTCTCAGAGTGTGGTGCCATGTAGATTTGACCAGGGAAGGAACTGGTAGTTGTGAAGTGGTAGTTTTGGTGGGTTTTACTGGTTGTAGGCTAAACTGCGTTTTAATAGGAGAAATTATTAATGCTTATTGGACAACAGGCTTTTAATGGGTGCAACATTGGTGGATTTTGCATGGAAAAAATTTTTGCTCTTTACTTGTCCCACCCGGACAGACTGCTTCTTAACGTGATGAATGTGAGACCACTAAAAGGGGCTAAACCTCATAACTGCCTCAATCATTAAAACAGTAATGAAAAAGGCTGACATTTCAAACTTAATTCTGTCACTACCAATCAGATAAACAGTGTGCTCAGTGCTGCAGCCGTTGGTCAGTATCTGAATCTGTTACAGATTTGGACTAATATAGTACTGATATGTCTTGATATATTTGTCATTGAAAATGGAATTTGTAGTTAGTAACTAGCTGGTACAATGTTATATGTGATATAGTTGTAGCTAGCTAGCTGTGACTGCATTCCTCAGTGACACAGAGTTAGCGAGTTAGCAACTTAGCTGGCAGACACTACTAATTTTGTAAGGCCAGACAAACAAATACAGTAGATCATGAACAGATATATATATATATATATATATATATATATATATATATATATATATATATATATATATATATATATATATTTAACATAGCTTAGCATAGGTAATGGGGGAGTTTGCGTTCTTGTCTCTTGTACCATTTATGTCTTCCATGAGTAGGCAAGCGACAGATAGTCATATATAAAAGAATAAATTCCTTACATGTGTCATGGCACTTTGTATAATCTACACTAATGAAATGAACTTGTTCAGCATCCACTCTGACAACAAACAGTATTAAGTCTAGTGCCAGTATCTGACTGGTGTATTTCTCTCTGAAAATCATGTTTTGACCAATGTTTATATACAGTAATCTGTAATCTATTGCACAAACAATTATACACATCTATACTTTATTCAAATACAGTCACCTATATTATATATTTGTTTAATATTTTCTATATGTTTTATAGAATATATAGAAGTAAATTCTGGTTTATATAATGAACTTATTTTATTCTATTTTTTTATTTCTTTTTTATGTCAGAGACAGTTGAAAAAGCATTTCACTGCACGCTGTACTGTAGATGGTTATGTATGTGACCAGGTAAATTAGAATTTAACAATGCTTGATGTAATGTTTTGGAATTTCGCCACCTCTTTGGCAGAAAAATGATATTTTTTGCAGCTACGTGAGTAAGAACATTTTGTTTTGTAGGTTGTTCTGATTAATCTCTCAGAAAGAAAGACTTCAGGGCTGTGTTCCAAATGGCATAATGTGCAGCAGTACTAGTAAGCCTAAATACTAACTATTTATATGCTGTTCTTTTGTAGCCCAGATGTTTATGGATTTAATTAAATGCTGGAAAACCATTTGTTTCCCTCTGTTTGTTTTAGGGGTTGCTCTGCACACTGATGAGGCTAATTAATGCATTACAAAAGCTCTGCTTGTAGTGTGAATGCTATGTAGGTACATATAGGGCTCTTCTTAATGTCACTGTACTGGACATAGTCTCAGCCTTAGACGTCACGCCCACAAACCGTTTGCCGAATGTCTGATGCATATGGCACACAAAATTGGAAACACCAATTTAATTGGTTGGAGTCTCCGTGAGACTTGTTTGTCACGGTTTTTAATGGACCATCTGGAAATAAAGCCGAAGTGATGCTCTATACTTCCCTCATGGATGAAGGAAGATATCATATTGACAACTGTGACAGTGAGCGCTTATGTGGATCAGTTAAATGCTGGATTTTCCAAATGATGTGAAGTTCACAGAATAGACACTGAACAAACTGAACTGTGATTGGTTGCTTTACATGTCAGTTGGATGCCCTCTTGGGCAGTCCTTGGCCAATAAAACCTGCTATGGAGTCCAGATCTTCTGCCCCCTTCACAAGACTAAGATGGACATAACCTGAGCCATCACACATGCAAAACAAATAAAGGGGCATGCATCCATTGCCCCAGTTGCTTTCTGGCTGACAACATAGCTGTCAGGGCTTAAAGAGAAGAACATTTGCTGTGACTGTAGTCACTAACATAGGTTCTCAAGCTAAACGTCACAAACGAATAACAAGGAATAACATCTATTATTCAGCAGCTTCCAACATGGAAAACAACTGAATGCCTTAATTGCTCAGCAATAAAAAGCTAAAAAAAACATCAGGTTGCATACCAACTTCCATGGGGCGAACATCCAAACTAGACACACAAAGCAAAGTCAGGAACTGAACCCCGAGCCTGGGAGGTGTGAGACAAACGTGCAAGCCTTAAATTGCTCTCAAATGTGACAGAGATGCTGTTTTGTGAATGTTACCCAAATATACTGACTTCCAAAAGAGCAGTAATTGTGTAGCTATAGCCATCAAAGGGGCTTACACAGCAATCATATGACTGCAAGAAACATCCTGTCAAACACAATAAGAAATGGTTAATAGAGACAAAGAATTTGGTTGCTGTGTGACAGGAAAAAAACCAGAAAAAACAGACCAGTGAAAACCTGTGTGTGTGTCTAACAGAGAAAGAGAGAGAGAGAGAGATTATGTGGCTCCAGATGTTTCCTGCATTCCCAATTTTATTTTATGTGGATTGCACCAGACAGGCTAGACTGATGTACAGAAGCAACTGTGTGTGTGTGTGTGTGTGTAAGGAAAAATATTACAGAGTTATTGTTTCCTCTCTGCCTCTCATCTATTGCTATAAATACTGCAGAAGTGCACTCTTTTCTTCATTAGCATAATAGTTAAGAACTACATACACACCTGACTGGTGCTTTTATACAAAGCCACCTATAGCTGGGCAGTTACGGGTCTTGCACAAGGACCAACTATAGCAGCGTGATAGTGCTGTTATAGGAGCTCACAACCTGCAGGAGCTCAGACACTTAACTATTGAACCACCATGTTTCAAAAGTGAAGAAAAATGATAACTTTAAGAGAAATATTTAAGAGTACAAATGCTGATAGAATTAAAATGGACTTTTAAAAAATAAATAAATCCATAAAATAAAATAAAAAACCAATATGCAACGCATCAGCTTGTTGATTCAGTGTTTGTTTTTTTTTGTTTTTTGTTTTTTTGAATAAATAATTGAGAATAATTATAGAAAATGTTGAGAATAATGGCTATAGAAAACCTAAATATCTCTGAATAAAACAGTAAAACATGGAGAGCCTGTAAAAAGACCAAGCAAAACCAATGCACATGCAGATTTTAGAGCATCAGCCCACATACACATCCTGTCCCTACACATGCGCATATTCTCTCTCTCTCTCTCTCTCTCTCTCTCTCTGTCTCTTACACACACACACACACACACATCTCTTTCCTTCCTGTTCAACTCTGCACTGAAAATAACTGAACCTTATTACAGTGTGTGTACTTTTTCTGTGTGCATTATGAAGGCCATTTTTTTGTGTGTGTGAGATGATAGCGAGAAAAAGTAAGTGAGGTAGTGTAAGTGTGCGAGAAGGAAGTGGAACTGAATTCAGCCTTGGAGATGGTAGAGGAGAAGATGGGTGGATGCTGGAGTCATACCAAGGTGAAGCTGTTTTTGTATATGCTAGTCTTAGCCCAATAATCCTGAAGTGTAATTAAAGCTGCATGTCTGAGGATTAGCATATTTAGCATGTGGAAGTCTTAGTCATGTCTCGCAATAGTGTTCGACTAGGCTTGGTCGGATAAACAACACCCTCTCGATAACCATATCAGTGAAGGGATAATTTACCTTGTTTGGATGAAGTATATAATGTTTACATCATAATCAGCCATAACAGGGGGCATTTTATGATATCAAATATTTTTCTGTATTGCTGTCATACTGTAATTGTGATTACAGTATGAGAAATGGTGATTACAAATGAGAGCTTAGAGTGTGAATTTGCAGTCGTTTCTTGGAAATGAGTGCACTAGTCTATTAATAGTAAGGTGAAGTACAATCAGAAAATAATTGTGGATGTTCAGAACACTTAACAGCTGATGTACAGCTGTTTCCTCACATTTTCAGGACTGATTCGGACACATTCTGTACTAGAAATCCTTGCATTATTTATGACTATAAATAAACATTAAACACAGAATTAAGTCTGTGTGTTTAAGGCAACATGCAAAGTGGCTTTTCCACAGAAGTACTTTGCCTTAAAGTGGAAACTGGAAGCTGTATAATTTATTTGAGATCAGTTTTTTATGTGTTTTTGTGTAAATTAATAGCATTGTACAGTCAAAGTTTAGGACAGAATTGGACTATTATTAAATTGTTATGTATCATCATTTTTTTTTACAGACTCTTACTGGAAGCCTCTATTTAAATGTAAAACATTTTATAGAAGTCATTATTATCGTTATTAGTATTAAAACCTTATGATGCCACAGTCGTCCATCTAAGGAGTCAAACTGACCTGGCTGGGTGGGATGGCATCTCCCCTGTCATTCATAATATTGCTAGCTAATCAGGCGCCTCTATGAAGTAATCAATGGCAGATAGGGTAGAAAGTGCTTTCAGCCAAGTGTTAAGCTCCCCTGTGATGCAGCATGAAAAGCATCACGTCTTGGAGGAGTGTTAGCCTTCACCCTCCCCAGCTGGGATCTGTATAATAGGGGAGAGTTAGCTGGTAGGTGGGGGAAAGGGATTGTGGAGAAAACAAGCCTGCTGACATAAAATAAATGTATCCTTAAACACTTTTTATTGCCGCAGTGCTGTTTAGCTGGCAGTGTGTTAGCAAACATTTCTACCCTGAAGTATAAAGCTCCTGATTACACTCCACAATATACAGTTGAAGAAAGTACATTATGAGTATGGGTTCATCCTTTTGAATCTGGTTTGCAAGAATGCATAAACATTTTAATTAAACTTTTATACAAAGAAGGTTTATTTGTATGCATTCGTCTATTTATGAAAGTAAAACCAAGTGAGAAGACAATGTCATTTCAGCTTTGTCAGTGTAATGTTAATTTACCTCTCGGACTACAAACTAACACCAAAAATTACTAAGTGTGATATTTAACTGTAGATATTGATAATTCTAGATGATGTAATACTTTAACCTACTATTTAGTACTTTTGTCTGGGATTAAGATACTGAAAATGAATGAATACTTTTACTTTGTTTTCATAATACACATAACTAAATGAAGTGGACAAGTAGGGCTAAAAATCTATTCATAAAACGTTTATTGGCCAGCAGCAGGAAAAAGAAGTAAACATGCTTTTAAATAAGCATGCTCTGAAATGAGCATGGAGAACATGGAGCACAAAATACAAATGAAACTGTAATTATTGAAAAAACTAATTTGCAAGCAAAATTATGTAGAACAGTTAGCGTTTTTTGTTTCTCTCTCTCTGTTCACTGGTCAATATCCAGAGCACATAGCTTTTCTGTAGTTCTACAATAGTTTGCACCTTGCAGGTTAGTTTAAAAGCTCACATCTATATTATATATATATATATATATATATATATATATATATATATATATATATACACATATATATATATACATATATATATATAACAAAAAAAACAAAAAACTGTAACCCAAAATACAGTTGGGTTAATTTCACCTAAGACAATCTTGCACCAGTTGTTTTTTCCACTTTCACGTACGATTCCTGTGTTCTTCTCACATGAAGCACATCAAGAAGAAAAACGCACCAGGGTTCGATTCAGAATGACCTTTTTTAAAGTATTTTATTTGAAAAACACATCCACAGAAACAATAGCACAGATGTCAGTCCCACCCTGTCAGAACATCTAACCTCTGATTATTCTGGCAAAGAGTTTAGATCATGTTCCCTGATATTATATTGTGAGACAGCTGATAGGTGTCAGACTGTAAATGCTAATCAGATTGACTGTTCTGGTCTTATACTCTGTAACAGTAAAAGGTTTAACCTTCAGTTATGTTGTCTAAGAATGTATGTAGAGCATTGAGCTGAGAGATGTGCATGAGGTCTTTTGTTCTTTACTTGTTATTTAGCCATATTCATATGACTCGTAAGACAATGTTATTTTGCAATGCGTTGTTTTGTTCTCCCTTTCTTCCTCCTTCCTGTCAATCCAATTCTTTTCTCTTCTCTTCTCATTCTTTCAAATGAACATTAACTAAATTTCAATTGCAAGCTGATTCTCATGCCTACACCTTTTTTCCTCTCCCTGGTTTTCCACTGACTGATGTCACCTCTTCACTCTTTCTCATACTTCTGTCATAACAGAACTGTATTACCTGACAAAACCATAAAGCAGCTTTATGGCTTTTTAAGTCAAATTGATATATATAGAGAGCGTGTTTATGTGCTTTTAATGTCTGAGGATAGTTTTGTTGATGTGATTCATCTTTGAATTCGGAGGAGACTCTACAAGTTGTCTTCAAGACCTGGTCTTATAAATATCACTGACATTTCGAACACACATATGAATAAATGGGGGTTTCCTGTAACAACAACAGCAACTAGGTGTGTGTGTGCCAGATTTCAGTTGTTAGAGAGTCTGGTACTTTCTCTAATTTGCCATTAGGGCTGGGTTGGCACACATTACTTCAGGTTTATATACATATATATACAACAACTACAACAACTGTATATACATATAGTATATATACAACAACTTCTTTATGAACTGGGGAAATTTTGTCATAACCAGCATGAGCCATAATGTGTATACGTATTTAATACCCTTTTTTAACCCTTCCTTCTCTCTGTGTTTTTTCTCTCTAGGATCAGTTTGATAACTTGGAGAAGCACACTCAGTGGGGTATAGATTTTGTGGAGCGCTACACCAAATTTGTCAAAGAGCGGGCTGAGATCGAACTGAATTATGCAAAGCAGATCAGGTGGGTTTTTAATTGTGTGTATGTGTGAGAGAGATTGTGTGTGTTGATAATAATAGAGGCATAGTATTCATACACAGATGCAATTAGCTTAGCATTTGCTTTTTTGGCTGAGGCAAAGCATTACACTTGAGACAAGATATTGTACAGTGTCCCCTTAGTTGGTTACAGCCATCTGAATCAACCCCATTACACATCTTATTGTCCATCTGTGCTTTAGCGTGCAGAGTGTACTGACAATTTTATGCCCCAGTTTTTATCTGTCCAGCAGGGATGTTAATGCTTGAACCCCCTGCGGACAGTGAGCTTTTCATAGCAGGATATTGTCACTGAATGAAAAAAAAACCTTTTTGTGAAGTTCACAGCAGTCAGCCTTTAACAATTTTTGTTTGAAATGGCTATCAGTCCATTGTAGCTATTCCTGAATCTTCAGATTTTTTCTTCTGTCTATAATGGCAAATCATGAGTGTCTGTCAATAACAGTCAAATGACCTCTTTCTGTGTGGCCTCCTTCTCTTTCAGATCATGGCTAAGTTAAAGCTAGCACTGTCTACATGCAATGTTTATGTATTAATGAAATAATCCGGGGGATACAAGTGTTGCCATGGTAACACGGTGTGATCCTGTCGGAAGACTTAAATTAAGATTATCTGGTAATGATCACTCACTCTGCTCCACACAGACATGCTTTGAATCCCCTGGAAACCCCTTGAGAGCTTGTATGTTGGAAACTCCCTTAAACTCCCTACAGAGAGAGAAACTGCACACACACACACACACCAGATCTAAATGCAAATCTACACAAAGCGAGTGTTTAACCCACATGGCCTGTGGGATGATCGGATTATAGAAATGTTATCTCTATGTGTCTGTGTATGGACTGAAGACGAAGACAAACACAGCCACCATGTTTAATTTACATACCTTTAAATCAGATTTCGAATAGATTTATTGCAGCATATTTATGTCACACTATTCAATATTAAATAATGATGTTAACATTTTACGGTTTAAGTTACTATGATACTTTAATTTAATTTAGTAACTTAATACTGTTGATTGCCTTATTTAATAGACAGGATGATGTTTCAAAGGTGGATCTATGATAATACATGATAATAAGAATGGCTGGGGGAAAAAAAAACATACATAATCTTTACAGGTTTCAAGCCAAAATCATGTTGTAATCTTACAGTAGGGCAAATCCAATATTAAGACTGACCTGACTGCCCACACTGCACATTACAAGTGAACAGATTAGCTGTTATAGTAATGATGGGGGGTGGGGTGGTGTTGGGGGCTTCACCGAATGCTTTATTTGCACAAGGTATCATGCCGGACATTTGCTTTACAAACGGCACATCTGCCTACATCTGTTAACACCAAACAATGAGGCTACTGGTGATGAAAGTGAGCTTCAGTTAGTTTTGTATATAGTGATCATAATGTTTAGTGCCTGTTTAGTCTGTAGTGCAGTTATTGACTCCCATCAAACAATTATGTAGTCGAGAAAGTCACAATTCATGGGTTTGTCAGTGAAGAAAATCTTTCTTGCACAGATTTGCGCAAATTTGTGTAGAATTATTTGGGTTCTGATATGATGTGAAACAAAAGCATACTGCAAAATTGGAGCCATCCCTCCATTGTCTATACCCGCTTTATTCCTAATTATTCAGTTTGGACACTCCTGGTCAAACACAACAGCATCATAATAAATAACATAAAAGTGGAACAAATCAACCTGCTATTGATCATTTACATTTGAAAAATGAATCTAATTGTGAAGTTCATGCTCATTCAGAGTCTTTTCTAATGAAGTGTTTAATGTAATTGTTCTCTAGAAATTTGTCTAAGAAGTACCAACCCAAGAAGAATGCCAGAGAAGAAGAAGAGGGCAAGTAAGTCCACTAATGCATATAGAAAATAATATTCAGCTAAACAGGAAATGAATTAATTAATGGGGTATATTCAGTAGCATCTGATAGATGGATGTTTGGGAGCATAGCCAGTAAGTTAATTTTGTGGTATGATCACTTCCTGTGTTAGATACACATGGTGTCGTGCATTTCTGGCATCTCTGAACGAGCTGAATGACTATGCCGGCCAGCATGAGCTCGTTGCAGAGAACATGTCATCACAAATCATCACTGAGCTCTCGCGATACTCACAGGACCTCAAAACAGAGAGAAAATCGGTAAGTGACGTCCCACATACATACAGACATTTTTCATGCAACCTTCTTCCGCTCTCTGTAGTAGAATATTCAAATTGTTAGATTTCAAAATCTAATCTAATCTTTCAAAATAGATAGATAGATAGATAGATAGATAGATAGATAGATAGATAGATAGATAGATAGATAGATAGATAGATACTGTCAATAATGGACCCTATGAATAGTATCATTTATAACTGTCAATTATCTATCCATCCATCCATCCATCCATCCATCCATCTATCCATCCATTCAAAATCACATTCATCTATCAATTCTATAAAAGATTTTCATCCATCTAGCTATATATCCATTTACCAGTACATTTTCTCCACTATCTAATCATCCACTGATGCATTGACAAATCAGTTTCTTAACACCATGCAGATGGACTCCCATCAACCCATTCACTCATTCACTCAGCATGATGGTGTCTTTTTAATTGAATTACTCTATTTGAAACAATTTAATTACTCTATTTGTCAGTTTGTCCAACTGTAGATTTGACCACTTTGGGTTTGACCAGTACACAGCAAGCAATGGTCATCAGTGTTCCTCCTGCTTCTCTAATGCTAAAAGCTAACAGGACATATGTAAAGAAGAAAATGACTTGATAAGAATACTTATGAGCTCTTTTAATCACTCTGCCTCATTAATCCTCCCCCCCCCCTCTCTCTCTTCTCCCTTCTTTCTTACTTTCCTTATCACTTTTATCACTTTCTTTTAACTTTGTGTGAGTGGTGCTTAACTTAATATAATTTTATGTACACAACTGTGTGTTTTTTTTTTCATTGTCAGATCTCTCTCTCTCTCACTCTCTTTCTCTCTCTCTCTCTCTCTCTCTCTCTCTCTCTCTCTCTCACACACACACACACACACACACACACACACAGAGCCATAATTTTTTATCACAGATATTTCCACCTTTTCCAGACATGAGTTTCTGATGGCCAGTCCAGACGTGATGGAAAGAAAAGTAGGCCAGAATTTTAGAAATATTGGCAGATTAGCAGCGCTGACACACAGCTATGCATGTGTGTGCTCATGGCTTATAAGCAAGCAGCATTTTTCACATGCTCCTCTGCATGTATTCAGTATCCATGAAGGGGCAGGTCGAAGCCAGAAATATTTCTCTTTCATAGGTAGACTCATGGTAGAAATGAAGTGCAACCTCTAACAGTTCTCTGTTTTTGTTTATCAGGGCCTACATAACAATTGTGTGGATAAATTATAATTGTATGAAACACAGATTTCAAAATATAACCATTTTCCCTCAAAACATAATCCAGCATTTAGACACTAGATTGGAAAAAAAATAAGTACACACTTCCTAATTCCACAATCATCAATTATTAGTAAGGTGTTATTCATCAAGAACTGTGACTACCCCATACAAGAAGAACCTTTAGAAGAAAGGACATCAGTCCTGTCCTCAGTGAAGCAAAAGTTGCTGCTCATCATTTTAGGAAGGGTTAAAGGACATCTCCAAACATTTTGAAATTTGCCATCCTACAGTGAGAAGAATTTACAAATTGGGAACCTTAGACTGCTGCCAGTCTTCTCAGGAGTTTAATGCTCAGAGATACATATATAAAAAAAAGAAGAGCTACATAATATGACCTACAGTACTCTGTAATGGCATTACACGTTTATGTTCATGACAACACAATTAGAAAAAGACGGAGCAAATATGGCTTCCATGTAAGGGTGGCTGGGAAAAAGCCCTTTCTGTACCAAAAGAATATGGCAACATGACCAGTTGACAGATGAAACCAGGATGGAGATGTGAAAATCAAGCACCTCATACCTGTGAAGCATGGTGGTGGGGGAATATTGCTTTTAGTTTGTTTTGCAGAACTGGACATGAGACACTTGCAGTCAGTGACACAAAAATTAACTCTAGTTTATACCAGAATATTTTTGAGTGTCATGGATTTTCCTCCTAGGCCAAGCACATAAAGAGTGCACAACACTATGGCATGCATGTTCATGTTGTGATATGTTTATTTTGTTTAGATTGCCATGTGTGTTTTTGTTTTAATTCATGTCTTGTCTCCACCCACGGACCTGTCATTGGTTGTCTCCCTTGTGTTTCCTGATTAGTCTCACCCGTTTTCAGTTTGCACTTTGTGTGTTTAAAACCGTGTGTTCTGTGTTCAGTGTGTTTAGTGTTCTGCCGCCTGACCTGCTACGTCCTAGCTTTGACCTTATTCTGATTTCTGGTTTTCTGTGTTTTGGATTGTTCATGATGTTGTTTGTAGATCGCCCAACCTCCACCTGCTTCCTGATATTGAATCCCATTTTGCTTTTTTTCTGCCTGTATCTATATGCAATTGAATCTCTTTAAGTTCCATTATGTGACACTAGAACAAATGCGAGGCCATGTTTTAAGCAGCTTAGGATCGGCCAGAATTAGGTCATGCAACTGGACAACGATTCTAAGCACACCAGCTATTCAACATCTGAATGTCTAAGGAGATAAAAAAAAAAAAAAAAACAAGCTGTTGGAATGGACAAGTCAATATCCAGACCTCAAACCTGTTGAAAGCAGGTTCTAAAGAGAGCTGTAAATAAACAGATATTGTGATGGAGAGTGAGCTAAAAATGTCAACTTATTGTTGGTTCTACATGTTATTGTGTTTTAGGTTGTTTTTTCCCAACTGGTTTCTAAATGTTGTCATTGCTGTTGGATTGTTAATGAAAATGACATCTATGGCATCTATCAACCAATGTGTTAATCAAGGATAGTGCCAGCTTACCGTGTGTGTGGAGGGGTGCATGTCTGTTATGGAAGAGTATGAACACTTGATGTGTGAGACAGATTTTTTATTATTTGTTAGATACATTACGCTCATAGCTCTAGGACAGAACCAAAGAACCCTAACCCTAAGACACAAAATTGATTTTGCTGATCGAACATTACATATTTACCTTTCATTTTTCTTTAAAATACCACTATTAAACAGACAATATAGCAATATAACAACAATCTAGGCCTGCATGACTACATTAACTGGGCTGAAATTATTTGACATTAATCTAATTGTTTATCTAAACACAGAGACACCCAGCTTCTGAGATCAGCCAGCTTCACAGTGTACGATGTACTGTCCCCAAAGTGTGTGTATTTGTGTGTATGTGTGTGTTTCTGGTTCCTGGTTTCTCAGTCCTTGGAAGAAGTGAGAAACCTGAGGGCATTGTAGGTTAACTTAGACAGGAAGTGCTGTCACTCTATAATGAATTGAGAATCATTTCTTTTGTGTCAGTGGTTTAGCTCTTGTTGGGTGTTCGCTAAGCATGCTCTAGCACACACACACACACACACACACATTTTCTAAAGACACACATGTATTGTACAAAAGAACTTAGGAAAGAAGTCTACCATTCAACTCAGAAATTCCAGCTAGGAATTACAAAGAACCACCTCTTACATTTAGAATTTCAACCTCAACCCAGAAGTCAGCATATGACTTACTGTTAATAGTTAATAAAATATCACTTCCCTACTTTAAATGAATTTATAGTAGTATTTATTTTGATCTATCGACACCATCACGTCAGTTGGTAGTTAAATTTGTAACACTGACCATATAGTCGGCTGTAAAGGTTTAGAGAAAATGAATAAATCATCACTATTTTTAGCTGACTAACTTGTCATTAATGAAACACGTCGGATGTAGCATTAGTTGAAGTCTGACTTTTGTTTTATTGAATCTCTACTCAAGTCAGGTCAACAAGATTTCATTGTCATTTCATCCATATATAGCTGGTGCAGTACGTTTCTCCAGGATCCAGGTGCTACATTAAATAACAACAGAAGAACTAGAAACTAAGTACAATAATCAGCCCTAGTCTAGTTGTTTTTTAAGTGAAACAGACAACTAACTGAAAACTACCAACTGTAGTTATCAGGCTGCAAAACAACAAGCTAACAGCACACAGAAAGTGGTAAGAAATGCATAGTACTTTCTAAAAAATGTCATATTCTGTTAGCTTGCTTGTTTGAAATAGGATGGATGCATAAGACAGAAAATACTAAAAACAAAAAAATCAGACTAAAAAGACTGGAACACAAACTGTGTTAAGATACCTCTCTAGCTTATTGTTTACAAAAGTAATTTGTCACCCGTAATTCATTCATCATTACCTACTACCATTGTTCTTGTTCCTCTTTTCTTCCTCTTCTTATTTCTTGTTCCTCTTCAGCTAGTTGTATTCTCCTCATGTAGAGAGAACCCTAAACAGATGCTCACAAGCCACAGATTCTTGAATGAAATGGGGCTCATCTCTACTCTTTGGATGTTTAACAGTTCAAGATTTCTAGGTTGCTACTTGAAACCTATTTCAGAAAGTGAAGGCACAAAACAGGGACACGATATCGAATGCTTGATTGTTTCTAAAGGCGGTATTCAGAGGTGAGTTATGTGTCCAGAGGAGGTTAGGAGTAGCTTAGTGGTTAAGATGTTGGGCTACTTGGCTGCTGCTCATAATGCTGTGATGCTGAGTTTTAAAAATATTCAGAAAACTGAAGTAAATTAAAAATAAATAAATAAATTAAATTAAAAACGCTTCAGTCACAATTACATTCAATTCAGTCACAAGACTTGCTATAAGGACAGTTGCTCATGTTTTTTGAGTGGGCAGGTGTTTGCCAAAAAAGAAAGTCTCAGTTCTGCCCTGTTCTGAGCTTATATTGTTCTTGATGATATGTCGGCTAAACTGAGGAGCAGTTTTAAGTGTGGCACAACTGTGTGACAGTTTGATAATTCACCCTGAATTTTACCCAGTGTAAATATGTATACTCAAAAAAATGTGGAATGGCATTTAATTTTAATTTTCAATTCAAATAAAATTTTCTAAATGTTTCAATATTTCTTAAATATCAGGTACTGAGGATATATGGGACATTATTATAATAAAATAAAACTCCACCTACTTAAAGTGCACGTGGGGAGTGGTAGCTCAGTGGAGGATCAGGGTTCAAGTCCCTACACTGCCAAGCTGCGACTGTTGGGCCCTTGAGCAAGGCCCTTAACCCCACCTGCTCCAGGAGGCACTGCATCATGGCTGACCCTGCACTCTGACCCCAACCCCCAAGGATGAGATATGCGAAGAAGGAGTTTCACTGTGCAGTAATGTATATGTGACAAATACAGACAACTGAACTTAAAGTGAGCTTTAAACATAGCTGTTAGCTGCTAGGTCAGCGTATCTATCAAACAATGTGCATGTTTTCTTTTGAGAAGTGTGCAAAGCAAATAAAACATGGGCACAATTCATTCTAAAACTCAAAATAGCTTGAATGAAAAAGAACACTGCATGCACACATTACAACTTTCATTCCTGTTTAAGCTTCTGCTGCTGTTTGTATATTACTACACAATTTCTAGTCTATCGTGCAAGGAAATAAAGGAAATAAAAACAAAAATAGCATGCACCTTATTTGCTATTCGAAAGGCAGTAAATGTGGGTGATGCCGAAAGCTCGGGGTCCCAGGTGTTGTTTCACTTACTGAATAGTAGAAACAGCTCTGCTTTATAAACAGCAAATACAGATCTGCAGTTTGTACCATACTGTTTTAAGACGCTGAATTTGGTGAACCCATAGAGGGTGTGTGCGTGTTTGTGAGAGAGAGAGAGAGAGAGAAAGAGAGAGAGAGAGAGCTGCAAATGTTGAGTGCAGGCCAACTGAGCACTTTCCCTGGAGTTCTTAAATGTCGGGCCTTTAGACAAACTCCAGAACTTTGGCGTGATTGGCACACAGCAGTGTGATGCCTGGAAACACAGAGAGCAGACTGATTGATCTACACACACGCACGCACGCACACACACACACACACACACACACATACAAACACACACAGTCTTTCTCTCTTTCACTCATATACACACACACACTCTTTCTCTCTTTCACTCACACACACACACACTCTTTCTCTCTTTCACTCACACTCACACACACACACACACACCCCAGCACTAACTGTCTATGTCTCTCCCTCTCTTTCTCTCTCAGCATTTCCACGATGGACGGAAAGCTCAACAGCAAATTGAGAACAGCTGGAAACAACTGGAACAGGTGAATATTTCTATTTCTCAATCATAACTATTTGTGATTTTTTTCTGATTCAGCTCTGTCTAGCTAATTGAAAAGGCTGGGAGTTTGAAGGATTTACTTCAGAGACCAGACACCACTTTAAATTCTTATAAATTGTTTATATAGAAAATTTGCTTTTATATCAGAGGGCTATACTGGAACCTGTGTGTGTTTGGATAACCAATGAGAAATTTGTGTGTGTGTTCATGCATGCATATGTGGGTGGAGGATGGAATGGTTGTGCACTCTTGAAACAAACACTGATTGTCCCGCTTTGAATAAACAAGTAGACGGAAAAAACTAAATAAAGAAGGGAAGAATAAAGGAGTGGAAGGAGGATGTGTACAAGCACACAAATGACTTGAAATTTACTGCTGTTAAAGTCAAGTATTTCAGCAGTGTGTATGTGTAAAGACGGGATATGTGAGTGTAACACTAAATAAACATGATCAATTTGATGCGCTGTAGGACTGAGGTAAGGACGATGATATTCGTACATTAATAATAGAATATGCTTTGACAATTTCACACATTATTGTCTTTACTAGACTCACTCAGTAGTAATCACGATAATAAGTATTTGATTATGTCATATCTGTGTTTTAGCTAATTCCACAGTTTGATTTCTTTTTGGATGTTAAATAGAATTGATCATTGAAATTAAAATTGAATTCACAATTGTCTGTCCCTGGAACATTAGTGTGAAAAGGGAACAGGAGTGCTTTGGGACCATCAATTTTAGTGGGGCAGGATAATTAATTATGAAACCCTCAAGAAAAAAAGGTTATTACACTTGACTTATGCTACTGCAATCTGATGAATATTTAGAGTAAACGTGTAATTAATGAACTTCTTACACTAAATAACAAATTTTCAAGGAGAGAACAGATCGTCTGGTGTACCCCAGTGGACCTTCTTCTTGTTATAGTTCCCATTTTTGTCAGCAAGACACAGTAATAACTCTGTGGAGCTAAATGGGGCTCTGAGCGTGCTGCCCAAGGATTGAATAGAACATTGACATACAGTTAGTGACTCAATACTGTTACTACAATTTCAATGGAATTTAAAATGTATGTGGCTTTGAATGAGGACTGTCTGAAGATTAACATTTGTTAACCAGCTGCTATGTATGGTTGGTTTCTGCCCTACATGTTATTATGGATAAACACCACTGAACAGACCCCAGATGGGATGCCAGTCTCTCACAGCGTTCCAAGCACAAGTGGGCACAAAGACAGTAACCCAAGGTCCAGGGTCTCAGAGCTGTATTATCTGTACCAACACTGTACCGTCACCATACATTTGTTGTAAAAGTCATTCACATTGTGTATTTTAAGGGGACACAGATGCATAGCAGGTAGAATTGCTGGGTCCTTGTAGGACGAATGGCCAAGCTGAAATGTACACAGAGTGTGAGTGTATGCATGGCGCCCTGCAATGAATTGGCATCCCATCCTCGCTTCCAGATTCTCAGCGACACTGACCAGGATACTGCTGTTACTGAATAATGTGTTGAATAATGTGTTGTGATTAAATGATGTGTTTTGTATCAACGCCTAACAAAAAAGTTTTACAAGATAATAGTAAAAGATAATAATATTTTGCCGCTTTCATTGTCTGTTACATGATGTATATTCACCAACGTGTGTGTGTGTGTGTGTGTGTTACAGTGTAAACGGAATTTTGAGAGAGCTTGTAAAGAGGCAGATCGAGCACAGCAGTACTTTGAGAAAATGGATGCTGACATCAATGTGACAAAAGCAGACGTTGAGAAGGTAGGAGTGTGTTATTAGTGTCTCCCTTTTTATTGTCTCCTTCTTTTTAATAGGGTCTGATTAATGTGATAAGATATGACATTACACACACACACACACACACAAATATTCATGTAGACGCATTCCTAACACTTTATGTATATGTGAGTGTTTGTGTGATATTTGACAGTTAATGGTTTGTAAGGTGTTTGGCCATTGAGGACATTGTGAGTGTGTGAATAAGGCTTTTGTTGTAGTAAACAGTGCAAGTGATGTGCTGTCTGCTGCTGTCTGCTGTACATTCACAGTGTATTTTGTAATATTATTTATTGACCATTGTGAAGAGGTGGTGTTTTAGGGCCAGGTGGTATCTAATCCTCCTGTAAGCACTTAATATTCAGAGTTGGTAACTGAAATAAAAAAAAAAAAGCTATGTCAACACTGACACAGAGAAAGTCTTCTCTATTCATACTGATGCAGGTGTTTAACTTTTTTTTGAGGCCCACATGCAGTCCAAGCCTACTACTTTCTTGTTTAAAGCTCGTGAGGACAGGTGTTATTCAGTTGTGTCTAGACACACAATTTCCTTTAAGCCTGAGCAAATTGGGATGCAATACAAGACACCAAGAAAGCAAGACAAAATAAGAATTAAGAATTATTTCATTATTATGAAACCAGGGATTCAGATAAACCTAAATAGGATGCACAAAGGGTCTTATTAGTTGTCAGAGATTCTCAGTCAATGGATGCAAGTGACATTTTATCATGCACATTGTAAACATCAGAACAAATGATAAGTACAGACTAAAACAGTAGAACATACATACTATGAGCAAGGCTATGGAAGGCAAAGCAACACACAAAAACAATGCGACATCAACAAAAGCATGACAAGGAATACATAGAAACCAGAAGTTAAATAGTGAAACGAAAAACAGTGAGACATGTGATAAGGAATCATGTAGGGGCTATGGCTGATGTTATTCAAGCACTAAATCGCATAACCATGACAATTGTGATCACGTTATTCATGCAATCAAAGCAAATTTCCTACTTTAATAACACATTGGCTGCCAGTCTATAAAGTAAGACTTGATGCAGCTCATTCTATTCCTATCCTAGAAGTAGACTAACATTTTCTGTCAAATCTGGCAGAATTCATGATGCATGGGCCGTCAGGTCAGTAGTGACTGTGTATGTATATATATATATATATATATATATCCTTTGAGGGCTCTATAGTTTCTCTCCTCACACCATTTCATTGTTCATCATTTGCTTCAGAGTTTTGTCACCATGGCAGTGCTGGAGCTTTGAGATGTGTGACTCTGTGTGCCCTTAGTGTGTCTTTTGGAAGCGTCCAGACTGAGCAAGTCACCTACTTTTTTCCCCTAATGAGTCTCTAAACAACAGGCATTGTTCTTCTCTTCCCTTTCTCCCTCACTCCTCATTTTCTTTCCCTTTGTCTCCACGTGTGTGTAAAACAGATGTCAGTGTGTATCATTTCCAGATGCTACCATGCTGTTGTGATCCACTCGAGGAGAGAGAAAATTCCCAGAGTTTTAGAGCGAAATCCTGATTGCACGCTTTTAGTGAGATTGTTCATGCTGGTGTGAAGAGTAATGGTGGTTCCTATGCTGAGTTCATTCTTCCCTGACTTCATTAGCTAGATTAGAACAGTGTTGGGGAAGCTACTTTCCATCTGTAACTTGTCAAGCTACAAACTTATAGCTAAACTACCCTTTTGAAACTACTACTGCTACTACTACTACTGCTACTACTACTACTGCTACTACTACTACTCCTCCTACTACTCCTACTCCTACTGCTACTACTCCTACTGCTACTACTACTACTGCTACTACTACAACTGCTACTACTACTACTGCTGCTGCTACTACTACTACTACTACAGCTACTACTACTGCTACTGCTACTACTACTACTGCTACTGCTACTACTACTACTACAGCTACTACTACTGCTACTGCTACTACTACTACTGCTGCTGCTACTACTACTACTACTACAGCTACTACTACTGCTACTGCTACTACTACTACTGCTGCTGCTACTACTACTACTGCTACTACCACTGCTGCTGCTACTACTACTACTACAGCTACTACTACTGCTACTGCTACTACTACTACAACTGCTACTACTACTACTACTACTACTACTACTTTTGTAGTGTAGCTAGCTACAATACAAAATAAGATAACATTGAAGCTACTCTGCAAAAGTAGATAATTAAGCATTGAAGCTTTTTTCCACTGAAGATTCTTTTAAACTGAGGAAAAGCTAACATGACATCTTGCTTTTCTAATTTTAAACCCCTAACTTCACTTAACCATAAAAAAATCTAAATGTAATATTAACCAGTTAATGCTAATGTAAATGGCCATACAGAATTCCAAAAAGCATTGAATTACATATCTATGTTTTGGAGGTTGCTGCAATATAAAGAATAATGCTTATCATCAGTGCAGCATACTCATGCATCACTCATACATTACTCACGTAACCTAGATAGCTTAACACCATGACTTGGACGGGTCCTCGAACACCCTTGTAAGATGATGTCAGTGGTAATGTGTGTCTATATGTGCAAGTTTGTGTTACTGCATCTGCATTTGTGTAAGGACACAGTAGTTGTTACAATTGACGTGATTTGTGCAAACACACTGGTCCATGTGTGTTTACAGGTAGTGGTTTATTCCAATTTTAGATTTCAATGGTAGAAAAACTTTTAAGTCCTTCCAAGCTAATCCTTTGTGTTGTTGTTTTGATCATGCCTTGAAGCGATGTTACCTTAAGGTAGGTGCACAGGTGCCGGTGTGTATCTGTCTGTATGTTGCTAGCAGTGCACCATAGGCACACCCATATGCCACACCCACTGTGAGGTCTGATCCAATCATAGCCTTGATAGTGTCTGTCTGCTCTGCTGCCCCACCAATCACATAGCTGCAAATGTCAATATGTCTGTAGGTAATTTTGTTCTAAAGCTTTTATTTTTCATTATATTGAAGTAAAATATATATGGAGGAATATCAAACAAAAAACAAATAAATTAATAAATAAATAAAATTGTACCGTCAATAAATATATAATACAATGAAAAGTGAGCATAAATACTCAAATGTTGCATGGAATATGTATAAATGTATGACCAGTATATATGTATGTGCTTTTATTTTTGATAGTTACACCTTAAAACATAAATTCAGGTGGAAATTTCTGCCCTATCTAAATTGTTATAGAAACAGCAACATATAAAGATGAGCACATGTAATATAATCATGTAATTTGCTTTGCAGTTCAACTGCTGTCCAAAAGTGAGAAAATTATTCAATATTATCTGATCAATTAGATTCAAGAAATTCAATAAAGCTGTGACAATATTTACATGATTACTACATAAAATGTAATACACATTAAATGCATACATCATTAATGCTCATTATTGTCTATATAATCATCTTTGGGGTAGAAACAGCACTACTGGGTCCACTTCACTATTGAATATTTCTGTACAGCCACATAGGATGTCATGTGCTTTTCCTTCCTCACAGTATGGCTACAGTCCACCATCAGCAAGCTGTTAAATAGAGGTTAAAAGATTAATGTTACAGATAGCAGAGCAAAGTTAGAGGAAAACATTGGAGTGTGGTCATATGTGGTCCTTATATAGGTGGTTCGGTGTACATTAAATGCTATTTCTAGAGCCAGATGCAGGATGTGACTTCTCAGCAGTGAAGCTGGATTTGTCAGCCATCCAGAATGTGCTCTTGATTATGTAAAAATCTTTAATCTAAAATTGTTTTTGTGCAATTAGATAATGGCTTAATATTGAGCATACTGCTTTTATACCTGCTTGGCCAATGGACATTTTTGCTGAATGTTGAACAGCTGTAAAATAGGGAGTTTCCATGGCTAGTTGTAGAAACCAGCTTGCAGTTATTTAGTTTAGGGAATAACAAATAATGTTTTTCTTTAGCTAAGTATGTTAGCTATGCAGTATCACAAAACAAACACAATACCGGTTGGTGGGAGACATTACTACTCAACCAATCAACAAGCGTCATGTGTTTGATGGGTAAAGTTTTCAGTTCAAGTTGTCTTTTTGGTCAAATGCAGCATCACTAAAACAAACAAACAAACACACACACACAATTTTTGCAACATATAATTTTGCTCACTTTTCATTGCATTGTTTAATCACAGACACATTACACAGTTTATGTATTTCTTTGTTAAATATAGTCCAATATATTCCTTCATACCTGTAAGGAGAAAGGTTTCATTAAATTCAGCCTGCATTTGATCTAGTTCTGTGATGAGCACAGCAATTTAAGACTTCCTAGAAGCTGCTCAGGATGTGGTTACGGTCTGTCTTTGTTTCCTGCATAAACCTTTGCATGAATGTTGCAGAAAGCAGGATTTACTCTCTTATATTCTGCTGAAGATTTCATGTCATTGAGCTAAGCCAGTGGCCGGTTGCTTCAACAGGGCTGTCACTGGGGCTGAATTGAAATTGTTGCACCAACTGGTCATTAACTGAATCTAGTCCTGAGTCCAGATGCAATATTTAGTGTATTTGGCATAAAGTACAATTTTAGCATATTTTTTGTTCTCACATAAAGCCTCACTTAAAGATCTTTTCCCTGCATTATCAGAAGTACAGCCTTTTTCCAGATCCTTACATTCATTTATAGACAGATTTTTTTCCATATTCTCTTCAGTCATGCTATTATGTTTATTGCCAGCATGGCTTAGTGCAGAGTGTATGATTAAATAGTTTTTGCATGTTTACTGAAAAGTTACTTTTGCATTTGTTTTCTTTTATTCTTGCATGATTTAGCAATTAGCTATGGGCTAGGCGTTAGTGTCCATACTAGTACACTAGTGCAACTAATAATTTTGCTTAGCAGCTGTTCATGTTACATCTATTTACGTGGACACATACAGTAGTTAGAACCTAGTAGTCCTATACACTACCTGTTAATCAGTTTTGGCCTCTTTACTTAAGACCTGTTGATGCCACCGGCTTATAAAGCACCTCAGCTCCAGTTCTATCATTTTCCGCTGTGTGTTTGGTGAGTTTTAGAACTGGACTTCATTCCAGAGTGTGGATCATGTCTTTGCTTCTAAATGTTAACTCTGGTTCTTAATGTAGTCTTATAAATGGTCAACATCCTGACTTATCTGTATGTGTGGTAGGAGTACAATGGTGTGAGCAATGAGAAATTAATATCCCAGTATCACAGCATTCATCAAATTAAATTATTTGCTTATTTTTTATAGTATTAAATTCTGTATATCACCACAATGGCAGTGTAAGTATTTGTATATGTATGTCTTTTGGAAATGGATGATTATCACTCACAGCCTTTAGAAGTTAAGAAAAATCTAAATTAAAATGGATTTCATGTTGTATTTAGTTGTACTTAGCCACCTAGTCTTAAAATTCCTGCATATTTTTAAAGGATGGCTTTGTTCTAATTTATGTTGATATTATAACTATTTCAGAATACAATATTATGGTACGTTAAAGTGTGTTTGATGAGAAGGGCAGTCTCATATAAACAGGTGGTGAGGCCCTTAGAATTAATCTGAAGATGTAAAAATAATATATACATATTCCTTTCTTTCATTCTCTCTCTCTCTCTCTCTCTCTCTCTCTCTCTCTCGCTCTCTCTCCCTGTCTAGGCCAGACAGCAGGCCCAGTTTAGACACCAGTTGGCAGCCGACAGTAAGAATGAATACTCCAACTACCTGCAGAAATTTAACCAGGAACAGACTGAACATTACCACACGCTCATCCCCAATATTTTTCAGGTATACACACACATACCTGCACTGCTTTGTGTAAATGGACATCTATACATCAACCAGTTAACTCATCTAACCATCCATCTATTCATCCCATCAATAACATCCATTTATGTACATCTACCTGTATACCATTAACACAACCCAGCAGTTTATCCATCTATCCATCCATAAACACCCACCCATCCATCCATTCATCCATCCATCCATCTATCCATCCATCCATCCATCCATCCATCAGTCAGTTACATAACTGTATATCTTCTCCATCATCTATCCTGCATCCATTTTTCCTTTCTTTCTTTGAAGGGAGGTGTCTGATTCTCATTATGCTCTTTGTTCTCATTATTCATATTAAGTGCAACAAGCATTTGTACAACTGTACAATTGTCCAATTACATAATGCCACTTGCCTGATGGGTTTAACCAGTTATTTCACTACGGTCAAGACAATCACTACTTTTTTACATTTTTGTGTTTGAGCAGAAAATCCAGGACATGGAGGAGAGGAGGATTGATCGAGTGGGCGAGTCCATGAAGACCTTTGCTGAGCTGGATAGACAGATTTTGCCCATCGTAGGGAAATGCCTCGATGGCATAACTAAAGCAGCTGAGAGCATCGAGGCCAAGACTGTAAGTTTAACATACACACATATAATTACACACATTTTGACATACAACATGGCCTGGCAGTGTCCATCCCATACATACACAAAACTGCATGCATAAATGAAGACAATATCCGGATACTCTTCATCTGTGTATCCATAGGCACATATACATATGTGTTACCACTATGACGTGTCTGAACACATCTCATTAAAAAATGCCTTTCCTGATGCAACCCTCCCATTTTATCTGGGCTTGAAAACACCTCTCTGTAACTTGGTTGCCTCCCGGCCCGGGAGAAAAAACAGTGGAGCACCATCAACATATCGACGACACAGTTTGTTTGCTGTGGATGCAGTAATCATAAAAATGATCTACATTTAAAGCATCCATAAATGAAGGTGCACTACTCATCAATCCAATGATTTTATGTAAGATTTTGTAGCTAGTCAGTCACTGTTAGATGTTCGTGCTCTACTTACTGAAGGAGATCAAATATGATTTTTTTTTTTTCTCATGAAATGAAGGAAAAATCTTTTTATTGCAAGATGATAATACCGAGCCTTTATCTTGCAAGCTATTCCACTCATCATTCCTAGCTGCTACTGTTTATAAATCCATTTCATGAAAGCTGAGTTTTTTGCGTCTGTTTACAGGACTCAAAACAGGTGGTGGAGTCATATAAGTCAGGGTTTGAGCCACCTGGAGATGTGGAGTTTGAAGACTACGGACAGGCAATGAAGAGGACTGTATCGGAGACCAGCCTGACCAACTCACGTCCCGATGTTAAGACAGAAAAGCCCGGCAAAAGCAAGAGCAAACTCTGGCCATTCAAGAAGAACAAGGTAACAAACACGCTCAAACATCTGTACGTTCCTGTTTACTTCAACAGTTTCGCCACTTGGGTCAGCTGCTCAAAGCTATGACTTCAGTGGGACCCAGATAAAGATTTTTTTTCCTCTCTTCTAAATACCTTTTGATATGTTCTCTGGGTTAAAAACAGCAAGACCATTATTAAAATACAAATACGGTGATTGTGCTTTGTAAGTTCAGCCTGGTGTGTCTTCTGTGTAGTTAGACTTCCATAATGCTTGTATAATTCCTTTATTCATTGACATTCTATATCCATGTTTGTATTATTTCTCAGTTTGATTTATGTGTAGCAATTCATTGTGGGTCACAGATGTTTTTAGATGTTATTGTTTGCTGCAATATTCCTCTTGTGTTCAACCTCACACACCGCTGCCTGTGTAACTGAACGGTTGACAAGCTAACGTACTAATGCACTGCCAGCGAGCCCTAACCTTTAAACTCGGAAGAATTTTGTGACCCTTACACTTGTACTTCCACAAAACAAAACATCCCTCTAACCCTCATACTTGCTGTTTTTATGGTACAGACACTCTTCCTCTTTTCTCCATCATCCACTGTTTCTGTGGCTGTGACTGACTGTTTACTGAGCTGAGCTGAGTCACTTTTCACTGAGTATGCTCCATTCTAAACCACACCCTTTCTTGAAGAGGGCCAGCGTTAAAATGGATAACTGCAACTCTCTTTGTGTGTGTGTGTGTGTGTGTGTGTGTGGGTCTTAAGTTTGTCTTCATTTAGTATCAGTTTATAGAACAGGATGTTTGGGGTATTAACAGGTTAATAGAGGTTTAATCCTGTGTGTGTGTGTGTGTGTGCGTGCGTGTGTGTGTGTGCATGTCCTCCAGAATTTTTGCCACATTTCAAGAAAATAAGCAAATGTACAAAGCACATGCAAGATTAATTGAAACTCAAACCTCCAACCACAATGTACAGTTTTACTGAAACTTTTTTTTTCCAAACACAAAAAGTAAGCACCCTTTACATTAATATTTTGTCTGTACTGCCCTGGAGAGAATAAAACAACACTAAGCCTCTTTCTTTAATGTCTGACAAGGTTGGGGTAGATTTGTAGAGAGAGCCACAAGGTTTTTTAACCTCCTTAAAGTCTTAGGTTTGTTGCATGTGCACATCACTATTAAAATCAGACCCCAGGCCTCAGTAGAGCTCAAATCTCAAATCTAATGAGATTCACGGTTGCTTTGTCATGTTGACATCAGACTCAACTTCCTGGGGAATATTGTGGCCTACAAACATGGCTGCCATGTACTACAACACCCAGACTACATGCTCAAGTTCAGCCGATCATTCATTGCTTACATCTGGACTCAATCACATATGTGTACACTCTCATGCTCTCTCTCTCTCTCTCTTTCTCTTTCACACACACACACACACACACACAGTATTTAAGGACTTTTAGAGCATATATTCACTGGAAAATATTGCTCAGTGTTTATTTGCCTGACACACCAGGCATTTGTTCATGTTTCATGCACATCTGGTGGCTTCGTTATTCTTGTTTTTGTCCCCACTAAAACTAAAAAAAATACTAATTAATTCAAATTATTTGAATTATTGTGTGTTTAGTTTATACAATCATTCTTGCTTATTTCTGTGGGTGCCAATAATTCTGGAGGGCATGATATGTAACTATATACTATATATAGTTCATATTCTTTTGTGGATGTCTGTTACTTTGAGGTGTATCGATGGTGTTGTTTTTGTCTTTCAGTATGAATGACTGTGTCTGTGTGTGTGTGTGTGTGTGTATATGTGTATGTGTGGTACATGCACATGTTGTAGACAGATCTAGATTTTAGCAGATCTCCTCCCAAAGCACGATTTCATTAGAAACTCATTAGTGCTCTGGGTCATACAATAATGACATGAGGGAGGAGAGAGAGAGAGAGAGAGAGAAGGGGGGCTAGAGAGAGAGGGAGAAAAGAGAGAAATATAATAAAAGAATAGGACGCTGACCTAAAAACATTTTGCACTGCTTTCTTCTTCAGACTGCTCATATTGGTGATTGTAAAAACTAAATTGTTTTCTGGGATAATAAATGATTACCAGCTGTTCATCACTGAAACTGTAAGGATAAAAGTCAGTAACAAGAAAAAATTTTGACTATTGCATTTAATAGAAATGCTTCTGAAATACCAACAGCGAATAAGTCCTAGATGTGCAATTTTTATTTCAACACCACATAACGGCAGCATGTGTGTTTGAGCCTCTCAGTGAAGGGAAATTCTAATGCTTCAGTATACAAATCCTATACATATTGTCCCAGACCTTTTCAAGCCCCAGAGTCAAAGTCAAAGACAAAAATAGATTTAAAAAATTACATTTATTATGTCAGTACTATAATTATTGACATGTTAGATGTTAGAATTGCATTTTGAATGATATTTCCACACATTCAGCCCATTAATACACTAGTTCTTAAAACAGATCATGTAAAAACAATTCAAAGGATACTTTAGAGATTCAAGTATATGTACAGCTGTGAGTTCTTACAAGAACATGAATTTTATTTAAGTACTGGTAAATTCTGTTAAATTTTCTATGTATTAGTTATTAGTCCCAGTATATATTTTGATCTAAATATCTAAATAGGTAACACTGCTGTTATAATGTAGTGCTGTAAGTCCTTTTCACTGACGATCCTTTTTCCTCTAAAAGTAAAATAGTGCGTTCATTTGTGATACAAAGTCAGCATATAATTATTCAGAAAGCAACAGCCTACTGCTTGAAAAGGTAAAGCGATGTAAGAGCAATAGAATGAAGGTTTTGTTTTTCAGTGTGGCACGTTGTCCTTATCTTAACGTGCCGTTATGGATACCGTATTTCTCATTTCACTGTTATGAAATCTTTTTTAGTCTGGCACAGAAGTGTCTGGTGTGTGTATGTGTGAGTGTGTGAGTGTGTGTGTGAGTGTTTGTCCTGGCTGTTTTGCATGTTCCGAATAAGCAGACTATTGTCTCTAATACACTAACTGTTTTACACACATCCTTGGTTTGCTTTATCTTTGCTTTCCATTTTAGTGTATTTGTTTTGGAGTTTTATTAATTGTCTGACCGATTAATGGATTCATTTATTTGTTAAGTCTTAACTTTTTTGGAGCCTTATTTCTCTCGTTTTGTGTTCCCCCCTTCCTTTTTTACCTTCTACTGGATTGGATTTTGTTTCTTCTCTTCACCAACTTTCTTTCTATCTATCTATCTATCTATCTATCTATCTATCTATCTATCTATCTATCTATCTATCTATCTATCTATCTATCTATCTATCTTGCTTTTTGCTATTCTCTCTTTTATTCATCCCCTTTCTCTTTCTTCTCTTCTCTGTTCACGTTCTGTCTCCCTTTCCTCATTTTCTTTCTCTCTTTCCTCTTTGCTCCCCTCTTTTCATCTTTCTTCTCTTGCTCCCTCTCTTGCTCTGCCGCTGCTTGGTGGCGTGTGTCTTGCTTACGTAGCTTATGTCCCTATTAACATCCCCTGACCCACGCCAACCCCCTCCAGAACCCCCCTCACCTTCTACTGTGACCCTTGACCCCTGCCCCGCCCCTCAGAGCCCCAAACCACCTAAGGAGGCCCTCTCGCACCGCTTCAATGACATCATCACTTCCAAGCCCAAAATTCACTGCCTTCGGAGCCTGCGTCGTGGGGTAAGTATGTGCGTCTGTGTGGTGTGTGCATGTATATGTGTATATATGTGTTTGTTTGCATGCCTGTGTGTGTGTGTGTGCGTGCTTCCATTCTTTGCCTGCCTCATTGTGTGTGCATTTGTGGAAGGATGAAGGAGGAGAATGAAGGGACTAATTTTCAGTTATTACTTAAATAACAATCATATTAATTGCAACATTTTTTACATTATTTCATTAGGTGCTCTCTGCAGACCACAGGGTTGAGTGGTGTTGATAACAGGGTTTTTAAGGTCCTTATAAGAACTAAAGACATGCTTATGAACTTTTTGGAGTTTGACCTAGCCTTAAACTCTAGTTTAATATTTTTTCCTAAAATAGTTATATTTTTTCCAGCTGTTATCGATCAGCAGTGACAAATATAAACATGTAGTAATATGGCTTAAAGGAAGGATGGGGAGAGCTGGCTGGTGGGTGGAACTGGCCAAATTGGTGGGAAATTTTTTTTTGGATGTTCTTAGTGATTCTGGCGCTAGCAATCTTGTCAGTTGCTAACTCCTAAGAACAAAAAGACCAACAGCTTTTTGCACTCACTATTTTCTAGTGCCATATTAATCTTAAATGCAGCATATAAATAATGTACACAGCAAATGTTGGACTCAAAGTCCCAGAGTGAGTTGTAGCAATACAACATAGATGAGAAATTGCTAGACAGAGTAAATTAAAGGGCCAATACACCAGTAAGTAGAGATGAATCCCTACTGTAGCCAATTAAAAAAACTTGTTAAAATAGACCAGTGTGTAAAAGAAAAATGCACACGGATAAATGCACAAGGATAAATATTTTGTACAATGTTGATTTCATCACATATTCATTTTTAGATCAGAGGGTGAATTGTTCCTTGTTTCTTTAAACGTCCTCTCAGAAATCCTAGTAGATCATATCTCATGTTTTCTAGCTGCCTAAGAAAATCTGTGAAAATGCATGCCCATATATAAATGCCAATTGTTTCTTTCTTCTTACTTACATATATGGAACAAAAGCGACAGCCAATTTCCTATCCAACAGCCTTTAAGTCATTTTAAAGACAATAGAAATGGAATTCTCACATTTCAGAATGTAACCCCAATGACACCTCCTCTGCTCTGTAAGCTACAGACTATTTTGGAAAAACATTCTGAGCACCAAATAAAGTCCCCTTCCTTTTCTCCTTTGTCTGCTGCATTTAGCACTCGTCCCCTCTCTGTATGTCTGCTACTCGCTGTCTTTCTCTCTCTCTCCCACTTTCTTCCTCTGTCTCTCCTGGTGTTTGCTCCATCTTCTTTGGTTTAGATATTATCATGCTAGGTTAATTATATTGTACTGTTCCATCTTGCTCAGTTGCAGCTATCTACACACACACACACACACACACTTTAGCTTCTTGTAGGACATTCTCATCCAGAAGCATTGCTTGTTATTTTATTCATAGCAAATAAAGTTTGGGTGTTTTGAGCGATTAACATTAGATCATATTCCTGACCATAGAAACAGATATTAGAGCCTCAGATGACATCATTCTCTCATCAGTTCCGTATGAGCAATAATGAAAAGTGAAAAGCATAGACTGGATAGATTTATGTTTGGTTGTTTGTTACAAGATTCAATATATAGGTTGCCTTTGTAATTTTATTTTCCACAGTAGAAAATGTATCTGAAAATGTAACATATTTGGAACATGTGCAGGCAGTGGCGGGTCAACACTGACTGATCAGAAGGTCAGTGGTTCAAGTCTCAGCACCACCATTCAGCATTGAGCAAGGCCCTTAACTCTCCTCAGTCTGACACCAGCTTTCTAACAAGCTGGGATATGTGAAGTAAAGAGTTTCACTGTGCTGTAATTTATAAGTGCAAGTTTATAATGGAACACTGCTTTTTCCCTCTCAATACAGGCATGATGAAATAAGAGATGATACACTTTAAGATGATTCATTTTTTTTCTAGAGTTTCACTTGTCAGGGGTGAATTAGTAGCCTGAGCAAACAGATAACATTTCTGGGATATGACGTTTTCATTTACAGTTGTCTGGTAGACAACCAGGAAAAGAAACTACTAATGAATTTCACAAACATTTTCATTTGGTGTGTAGGTATGTCTAATACATTTCATGATTGTGCGACTCTGTGCTGTAAGTAAATCGTAAGCTTCTCATACTGAATCCTGAAGTCTACAGCAACACACACATTGGCTGTGGATTAATTAGTGCGTATGAATAATAGGTGATCTTTTCAGAAATAGGAACACACAGGTATAAAGAAAAAACATTGTAGAAAATTAGCAAAATGAAGTTTAAAGCAAAGCTGTCGTATGTCAGTAGTGCTGTTTCGTGTAACATATTTCAGCCGAAAAGAAAGACAGACTTTAATAATGCAATTTAGGATATATATAGATGTTATATGTGAGGAGAAAACACAACATTTCGTAATTGAAATGCTGGCCAACAACATGCTAATATTTTGACAAGTGCATGAACATGATGTGCTACAAAAGAAACATTAAAAATCATTACATTTCATTTCATTTCCCTTAGTCTGCGTTAATGTGCTTAACCAGATGACTAGCTCAAACATTGTAACATTGCTTTAGCTAGCACTTTTTAGCCTAAAACAGGCTTTTACTTGGCTGATAGTCCTAGCTAATGAATTTATTACATCAGTGTAAAACTTTTATTACACCACTTAAACATTATAAAGTAACTAATATTATCTGTTTTGTCTTAACCAGTGTTACACAGTGATCATTAGGTACCTTAGCATGCTGGCTACATTATTTGACAAAGTTCAGTATTCAATGTCACAACTGAGGTGACATGGTCAGTATGTGGGAAAAGTGAATGTCCCAGTGAAGCATATAAATTACGCTGGATTTTTTTGCCTCAAACAAAATATCTTAGGTAAGCATTCAGTCATATATTCAAAGAGTCCACTTACCTAATTAATAGCCTGCTAGATAATTGGATAATTTATGATTAGTATGAGATGAAACACACTCAGCTAAAGCCTGACAAATAACACAACAGTGATATTACACAACATGAGCAAACACACAACACTGTTGCGAGGCATCCAGAAAAAGGGAAGCTAAGCATCACAGCTAGCTGAATGCTGAGACTGATGAATTAGCATGGGGCACATAATCAGCAGTTCTTTTACAAAGACAGGTCTAAGTTTTACTGGCACAGTGGCTGAAAATGTGACGTTAGAAAAATTCTTTAAAAACAAGAGTGGGGTGTTTTTGAGCAGCATGTGCTCACAATGAAATAACAGGTCAGTCAGTCTGTTTAATATACAGTATCTGCTTTTTAAAAAACAACTAGATATTAATATTATTAATAATAAAACAATTCAGAATAAGACCACAGAATGGAAGAAAACAGCATGCTTTCACAAGAACCCAAAATAGTGAAACAGGAAACTTTGATATTGTTGTGTGTCAGTTATCGAACAGGAAGTAGATATTTCAGAAAAAGGAAGTGTGCTGGTTTGCAGTACCACTTCAACATGTGGACTGTCCTATGACCAATATTTCCTGAAGTATTGCTTCCCCCTTTTGACGCACTTAAACACAGACACACACACACACACACACGTAGGAATCAGGGTCACACAGATTGGTAAGTTTGAAGAACTGATGCTACAGAACAGGTCAGAATGGCGTCCTTGAGTCTACGAGCAGAGGAAGAACAGAATAATGGAATGTTGCCGGCAAGAGATAAGTTTTGGAGTAAGTTGGGGGACAAAGAACCAAAGGAAGATAGGGAAAAAGAGAAATTAAAGATAGAGCTTTGTAAATGTTATCATCCCTCATGCTAAATTGCTCCTTCATCCACCCATCAGAGCTTTGAGCTTTAAGCTTCTACTGTTTTCTATAGCAGGGGTTTTCAATCTGTGGACCAGGCCCCCCATGGAGAATGAGCACTTGACAATTGTGGAGGGCATATGCATATCTTTCGCTCAAGCCTTAAGTTAAAAAGACATTAACAACAGTAAACTTCTCCTCCTGGTAATCTATAGCATTTTGTTTTTGTCCACTAGAGGGGGTGCAGCACTCTTACAGGTACTGTCCCTGAATAAGCAGTAGCAAGTATACCAAGAATGAACAAAACACAAAAGCTTAAAGGCAGCTATTTCCTGCCTTTCAGTCTGTTTTTGTGACAGTTAAGGTTACAGTGACATTTATGTTCTTAAGGCAAGTCAAATATGTTGACTTGGGTCAGCATTCACATGCAACATTTCCTACAACTCCTGAAGACAACCCCTCTTTACTCCTATATCCCATTACTGTGTGACACCATCCCCAGATACACTTGGATGGAAGTGCAGTTAAAAAGCATCAAACATTGAATATCATGTTTGCTGTAGTGGGGGTGATGTTTTGGTTGCTTATTTATCTATTACAGATACACATGAATGTGAGTTGTCAGGGATTTTATTTATTTATTTATTTATTTATTTATTTATTTATTTATTTATTTATTTATTTATTACTCCTTTTTTCCCTTTCTTCTTTTTTTTTTACTTTATCTTATATAAAATGTATCTATAATTATTATTATTTCTTATTAATGCTGTGTTTGCGACTATTTTGTTTTGTAAAACCCAATAAAAAAAAGCATCACACATAGTGCAATTGATTGCATTTACTATTTTTTCTGCATTTTTCTACAATTTGGCCACCTGCCAATTCCCACCCACCAGCAAGCTCTTCCCTACCACCTAGAGAGGGTGACCGCTAACATATGCCTTCTCTGAGTCATGTCAAGCCAGCCAACAAGACCTTTTAGAACATGGCAGCATTATACTTGTGGAGAACACTATTTGCCCCCTTCCAAATACATGAGCCCCCAAAATCGGCCTTAATTACCTAATGTGAATCAAATGGTGGTGGTGGGGTGGGGGGGTGTCCAAGAAGGTTGAAAACCCTTGATCTATAGTGCAAAAGGTTTAGCGTTTATTTGTATTTGTTTGTGTTTTGTTGTCAAGAAGAGTGTATTATAGAAGTAAATCACAGGATATAGAAGTTACATGTACACATAATCAATTGGGTATATGTAAGTGTGTGTACATAATTGTATGCAGATAGACAATCAGAGTATACTTCTGGAGTCCAGGCGTCTGTGTGTGTGTGTTTGTGTGTGTGTCTGTGTGTATGCCAGATTTACTTCTCTGTCAGATTAGATTAGATACTAATCATACTAGAGATGAGCAACATTCTTCCACAATATATGATCAAATGTCCCATTGTAACTTCCATTGTGATCTGGTGAATAGGAAAGTAATAACTAATATGTTTTGTGTAATTTTCAAATTAATCAAACATTTTTGTGAGCCCTTGTGACCTTTGGACAGGGGAGATCCTAGAAGGCAGCACTCCCATCAGGATAGAAATGTTTCATCATAGGATAATGGCTATCACTCAGAATAATGCAGCATTTAGTGAACGAGTGAGTGAGCCTTCCCTGACAGTGTCTTAGTCTTAATCCTATTGTACATTTTTGTACAATACAAAACAAGGTTTTTGATAGTCTCCATTCTGTGGCACATTAAACCTAAATAAACCTATGTTTCCACTACTTTGTGTGTCTGTGTGTGTCTGTGTGTCTGCGTGTCTATGTGTATGAGCACACACTGTGGCTTTATAAGAATATCTTCCTTGCTGCAGTCTCCACAGTCCCTTCACTATGATAAAGAGCTGATGAAGAGGACTCTTGGCCGGCCTACTTATGCTTTTGAGGCCAGGCAATATGTCGTAAGTGTGTGTGTGGGTATGTTTGTATGAGTGTGTAAGAAAGTGTCTATTATTCCGCCAAGGCTAACAGGTTTTGGTGAGAATATTATAGGAGAGTGTGTGGAAGGGTGTGTGTGTGTGTGTGTGTGTGTGTGTGTGTGTGTGTGTGTGGTGAATCTATAGTTGTAAATCCCTAAGTAACCTACAGACATAACCTCATTTAATGTTTTAATGTATTTTACTTTAAACAAACAAACTGGAAAATAAGACAATGATGAACACGTTTTTTTTTTATTTCATAAATGAGGTTAGTGTCTGTCTTTGATAACATTTAATGAAATTTCAATCATGTAAATAATTATAGTAATATTATCATGTCTGCTTATTGTCCTGCCCCCTGTTATGTCCTCTGGAGTCCACCACTCAAAGCTTTCTAGCTGTAAATAAGCTTGCTTGGGAGGGGTTAATTCACAAAGTGTCACAAGTGCAATTCCTGAAATGAATCAATAGATCCTAAGACCAGGCAAGCACTATGTGAACTTTGACCTTTCTGGTACTTTTCCATATGTGGATATGTCTGAGAATTTACCCCTGTTCCTTCTTGATGTCATGAAGATTGCAGCTGGAATTCCATCCTTTAGCTTCAATACATATTTATATATCTGTACTTACTGTATACAAAATTATGTGTCATGTCACACATTATGTTAGTGTGTGTAAAGTTTTCATCAAAGTGTGTCTTGATCACTTATGTCAACTGGGAGGAGTTCAAAGACCAAAGCATTTTAGCATTCAGGTCATCATAGCTATGTTTGGAAAGATTATCCTTCATAAAATACATGCTTTCCCTAGTGGGAGAACATCCAAGTGCATAATTTTGTTGTAGACAAAATGTTTAATGACAAATGTTTAATAAATGTTGCTATTATGTTAACTGCAAGATGATAGCATTTATATCTTCGCTAGGTTTAGCTATTCAGTATAGAACACATATATGCTAAGTCAAAACTTAAGCAAAATAAGTCACTTCTTCTCACATGCTCTTTATTCTTTATTGACTTTCCAGCTTCATTTGGCATTATTCATTTTAACCATTTTATGGCCTTGTAATTCAAACAAAGGCTTGCTTTATACTAGTGAATTAGTGTCTTACTCTTAAAAAAATCTTGTGTTATTGTGTATTAAGGATTTTCCACAGTGTACTACAGATATGAATGTATATGGTACGGAAATAAACACTGGTCTCATTAACAGGATATAACTATTTTTCGTAATCATGTGTATTTCACCATGATTTTGACTGTGCTCTGCTACTGTTCTCTTTCTCCTGTCCTTTTTCAGTTCTTTTCTGTCATTATCTATTTTCTCTTTTATTCTAGCTGTGCTTTCCTTTCTTAGCCACTAGCTAATGCTTTAGAGCCCCCATATCTTTGTAATCATTTACCATCAAAAATATTCACTTATATATAAATATATATATATTTTTTTAACCTGATGAAGTTCACTACAATTCAGACAGTAAAAATGAAAATGTGATTTATTGTTGTTAGGCTTCTTGAATGCTCATAAACACTTCGAAATGTCATAGTTCACTTTATATATCATGTATCTTTATATATATATATATATATATATATTAGCAGTGATGGTTTTCACCGTCCATATTCTATGCTGATGTTGACCCAGTCTGTGACAGTGCACAATTATGGGCTCTTCTATAACAGTTAGTTCTAGTTGACAAGTTTGATTGGATAAGCGGCGTTATAAAAGTGTGACTATTACCTGTAACCACACTGGGATTTTTCACTGTGTATATCACTCCACTCATCTGCGTTCACAACATTAATTTCCACTTCCTGATTTGGAACAGTTGCTACAGTTGAGTTACGGAATATCATCATCAGAGGGAATGGCATGCCATACTTTTGACCTAAAATATGAATGTTTGTCATATAAAGATGAAAATCTGATGAAGGGAAACCAATTTTACCTGAAGCACATTTAACGGGAATGTTAAAATCATTGTGAGCTAGCTAGCCAGCTAGCCAACATGCTGGGCATGCTGGCTGAATTGTGTGTGGCTTTTTTTCTTTCTTTTTTTTGAACAAAAATGAACAAAACATTGGGCCATGTTGTGTCTGAAATGTTACTCGATATTCATCTCTTGTTTATAGTAAAATAAAACGTTTAAATCAAAACAATATCACATTTGCAGTTATACTGAATATCAGATATATAGATTCAATGCTAATATTCAATATATCCACACTTGCTCATGCAATACTGATTAATTATACCATAGTGCTCCTGAGCTGTCTGTTCTGATTGGTCAGTATGTGTTGATGAATGAAATATAAAAGCATGTCTTTAAGAGTATTGCTGGCTATATGTTAATACACATTCTGACACATTATTTTTTCTATGGTAACAGCTTATACAGGAACTTTATACATGTATGTCAGGCACATATATACAAATTGATTTAGAAATGTCTTGTCTTAAGTGGTGAGGTTTTCTGTGAGAAGCTGTTTATTTAGCATGTATTTAGCAGTCAGAGGTAAAGCTGGAATGTCAGTTTGCTTTTCAGTGAGCTGAAGTTCTGGTGTTTTTGGCTTATTAACATTAAGAGAGAAAAAAGAGAGGATGGTGCTGCTGTATGCTGCATGTTTCATTGACATTCTGTAACATAAAAAGTCTAATGTTTTGTTCTTTTGTTAAATAATAATAATAATAATAATAATAATAATAATTTAAAAAATATATATATTTCTGCCAAAGTGCTTTGTTCTAAGCAGAATGAAACACTTCAGTATAATGAAAATATAATCAACTCAGTAATCACCTGAGTGCATCATTTATTATTTCCTAAAATAACTGCTCATCACATGCCTTTTATTCCCAACTTATTATACAAACGTGTTTCAATAATTATTAAGTGAGCGCCTAATCGTCTGCTCTGATTACCAGCAGCCAAAAGCTTATTAAAGGACAGGATATGTAGCTCTCAGATGTGGGTGAATTTGAACAGTGTGGAACCTTTGGAATGTTGCTGAGCATTGCAGCAGCCTACAACATACACATGCTTAGCTTGTTGTGACCTGAAGTGCAAACGCACAATTTTACAAACGTGGTGTCATGGCCCGAGTAGCATTTGAAATATCTTCCTTCGGTGTGCATGTGTAGATGAAGTACTGCAATAAATTTTAATTTGGAATATTTAAAGACGATTCACATACTCTACCGCCTACTCTACTGCTGTTCCTGCTGTTACTCTTTGGAACTAGCTTTGTCTAAAAACACATCTGCATAAGATTCTGGATTCATATCACACTGTAAAGAATCTAGATCTGGAAGTGGCTCTACTAGACAGCAGGTGTCTGATTATCCTTGGAAATAAACGCATGCAGCCATTGGAAGAATGAAACTTTTTTTACTCTTTAAGTAGTGACCTTCACCAGTGACATCTCCACCCAACTTAGCATTGATATATGTATGTGTGTGTGTGTGTGTGTGTGTGTGTGTGTGTGTGAACAGTGAAGCAATGTGGTTCCTCTGATGTTGTTTTTTTCTCTCTCTCTGCTCCTTTCTTCCTCATTATCTCTCTTCTCCCCGAGAAGCTCTCTCTCAAGCTGGTAAGCATGTTGATACAAGCATGACTTTATTGGCATGACTGTAGCATGCTCAAAATCATCATAACCCATGAAACCATTTCACTAATGACACCCTGTGTTGTTTTTGGTTTTTTATGCTTTATTGGTCATTTGCATTGTATTTTAATCAGTTGATATAATTTAACTTTTTTTTAATAAGCACACAAATGTGGTCTTGTCTTATGTTTGTTTGCTTTTGTTTTTGTTTTGTCTGTCTTACTGTGTCTGTGGTGGCCATTCCTCTGTTTAGATCTCGCTCAATGCCCACGTGCGGAACCTTATTGAGGTGATCCGAAACCCAACACTGTTCCTCTTGTACTTGCTTGTCTGTTGAACTGTTTAGTTAGGCATCAATAACATCATAACTTTTCATCTAATGGTTAAATAACACTTGAGCAGGTTTCTAATTCCTTCCATGAGCTTTATCCTAGAGGTGTGTGCAGGACTGTTTTCTTTTTTACCTTCGTTTAAGCTCGTGATTATTATTTTATGTGTACCTCAATATACTTTCAAATGAACCTAGTAGTCAATTAAACATTTAAACCGCATTGACTCTGGCCAGGGTAACTTAAATGCATTTACTAAGAATCAATGAATGGATGAATGAATGAGTGAAGCAGTAAATGCACACTCAAAACTGTTCCCTTGCCACATACTGTAAGCTTTCATGTCCTGATCCTGAGAGCTTCATATCTGAGCACAAATAATGTATCCTGGGACACATTTTATAGGGTTCTGTTCTAAACACACCTCTGATTTAGTCCACACGGATGCTTTCTGTTCAGATTAGAGTGTAATTTAGCTGTCATCATCATGTTATTAATACAGCATGCACTTTTCCGAGCAAAATGCTATATGAACTAATTAAATCAGAGAATTCATTGTTAAAATCTCAAATACAATAGACCCTTCCATTAAATTATGAACACCACCAGAGATATTAAAAAGCCAAATCTCCTAGATTATATATCTATTTAAGTAAATTCATTAATTAAAAAATTATAAAACCTGATAAATCTGACCAAATATCCTATTTGCAATATGGATATCTTATATAGATTCATCTATTTATTGAAAATTATAAATATATAAAAGAATTTGCCACCTGTATTTGCAATTTAAGTAAATCAACATGACTGACAGATACAGATGCATGCTTTTGATTCTGATTTGCATGATTATTTTGGGATGGTGAAGTATTTGTTGTTAATACTGCATGCAAACTGGTTTTAATGGTTGTTTGTGGTGAAACTTTGCATGCTGGGAAAGGGGCTTGGTTTGAAACCTCAAATATAACATACATGTAGCTGGAATGGCAGAGATGTCCAGAGACCTGTTTTCATGATCATGTAGTTCAGGCGATAAATCTGCCAGACACACTGAGCACACACAGTACAGTGCACTGAAATGTTCTGAAAGACAATTGAAGTCACATGTGTTTTTTTTGCTTTTCGGTGGTAAGTGGTAACTCTAACTCGTTCAGCATAACAAGAATAACTAGCTGGCATAAGTGTAGTTTTAATCCACGTCAGGTGGAAAAACACTGTATTCTGAACATGAACTTCTTTTGCACTGCATAACATACACTAGCACAATCACATTCATTTTACAAAAACACAGAAACAGTAACAGGGATTGGATTACTCTCAACCAAATGATATGTCCGAGTTACTTAACAAAATCTGCTTGTGCCAGCAAAAATCTTATAGCACTAAGGCAAATAAATAAATTTTTATGCTTTGTTTAAATATAATAATGTTGTCATAATGGATTGTGTTTAATTGAACTTCATAAGCGTTAAGGTGAATTATCCTTAGGTGGGAAGGTATCATCCTGCCTAATGCCAAGTTAACATACTAATTATAGATAAGATTGAGCTCATTGTGCTTTGTCGGAAAGGATCTTGGAGACCTTGAAAGCATGCTGTGGCTGTAGAAATACAAAATTTTACTTGTACAGTCTGATGGCAAACCATAGGGGCCCAAGCATCTTACTAGAGTTCTTATTGGGGTATCTGTGCATGTATCTGCTTTAAATAAAATGTTCCAGGACCAACTGAGGAAATTATAGGATGGTCTCTCACTGACAGCAAAACATCCACTTTACATGGGTATTTAACCTAATCACAAGACCATTACCATATACATCCAGACATTTTCTCCTTTTAAGCATTTAGCCAGTGCAGATAATACACATCTAAAAAAAGAACTGATATAGACTACTGAATTATGTGATGGAAAACACAGAGGACAACTCAACAAAGTCTATAAATTCAATGATGATATCAACCGTCCTTTTCTCTCTTTCCTTCCATCTTGCTTTCAGGGTGCGAATCCAGAGGATTTCAGCCACTTGCCGCCAGAACAGAGGAGAAAGAAACTACAAGCGAAGATCGACGACATTAATAAAGACATACAGAAGGAGCTGGACCAAAAGTACAGCCACACAAACATACACTTACATATAAAATAAACAGGGTTGTGCTCTGACGCTGCAGCACATCACAATAAATTACAGTTTATGCAATAATCAGTATTTGTATCAACCTTCTAAATTTGCTAATGTATGTAATTAAAATCTAAATTATAAATAAGATGTATTTATGCGAATTGTATAATATATAGTATAATGCATACATATGGATTGCAGTGGCGAGTAGTATGTATCATCACCATAATAATCGCATATTATGGTTTGCAAATATATTACAACGGTTTTTGTAATGTTTACCAATATGTATTACAAAAAATATATTATATTCACTTCTATTCTAGAAATCCTACAAATCAAAAGTACACCTGCAGTGCCACAGGGTAGAATAACACACTCGGAGGAAAGAAACTCTTCTGTATACACGAGCTAACAGTCACCCACTAGGGGATTGTGCCAATCTTGCTCCCTTGGCCACGGATGCAAATATACAAGTAGGAACCGCAGCAAAAATTATAACGAGTCATTTTTGGTCAGCTTTTTCATGTCAGGGGGATGTGGTAGCTTAGTGGTTAAGGTGTTGGGCTACTTATCAGCAGGTTGTGAGTTCAAGTCCCAGATCAGAATCAGAAAAAGATTTATTGCCAGGTTCAGCAAAGGGTCCACTAAGCTGCTACTGCTGGGCCCCTGAGCAAAGCCCTTTAGCCTCAATTGCTCAGTTGTATAAAAATGAGATGAAAATGTAAGTCACTCTGGATAAGGGCGTCTGCTAAATGGCAGAAATGTGATTTTGTGTGTGTGTTTCTTAGAGATGCATTGACAAAAATGAAGGATGTGTATGTGAAGAATCCCCAAATGGGGGATCCGAGCAGCGTTGATCCACGACTTGCAGAGATTGGTCATCACGTTGATAAACTTCAGGCTGAGCTTCAGAAGTTTGAGGTGTGTGTTTTTATATATACTATAAATATTCCTCTATATATTCCTGTATATTACCGAAGTACAAACAAAACTACATGTGTGTTTGTTTGTTTGTTTATTTGTTTGTGTGTGTGTGTGTGTGTGTGTGTGTGTGCATACACTGCAGGGCTGGCTGGCAGAAGTGGAGGGCAGAATGCCAGTAAGAACTGAATCGACTCAGAGACAAAGTATTGTGTATGAAAGTCAAATTAGTTCAACAATGGCCAACAACAACTGTGCTCAGGACCGTGAAAGGTATACACACACACACACACACACACACACACATACACAAACACATACATACAGCAGCCACACCACTTTAGCATGCAAGTGATTCCTTTGTCTTGTTCGCTTTGACTACAGTTTGGATTTTAACTTTAAAAATAAAGCCACTTGCATTTGTATTTCAGTCTCTATTCCAGCTCCCCCAGCTACAGCCCCTGAGAATGTGCACATTTCGTCCTCATCCCATCCCACACTTAAGTCATTCTGCAGCTCTGTGCTCATAAAAAAGCAGTAAAATCAGTAAAATAAAATGCGACAAAAGAATTTTTGGCACACTTCGTTAAATTGAGTAAATATACATGCAAATGGTTCATGGAAAATAAAGGCAGACATTATTATTGAATCACAAGATCAGAGCTCTGCAATGGCCATCTCTGTATTTAGATTTAAACTAAATCATGTTTAAAAACACTATAGCGTTAAAATAAACCAAATAAATCAATACTTACATGTAAACTTAAAATATCCCTTTTTGCATGTATTATTTATTTTATATATTAATGTTACTTTCTTTTAACCATTGATTTGCTGCTTGTTGTTAGATCACTGGTTATTAGATCACTAATTTCCCTGCTAATGACTCGGCGAATAGCAGGTAAAAGAGTGAATAGTGCTGCTGCTATAGTTTGTGTGTGTGTGTGTGTGTGTGTGTGTGTGTGATGGAGCAGTCCAGATGGTAGTTACACTGAGGAACAGAGCTCTGAAGTCCAGACAAAGGCTCAGACTGATCCAGAGTTTGACGAGTTTGATGATGCTGAGGAAGAAATACTGCCTACCATCGGTACCTGCAAAGCACTCTACCCATTTGAAGGTGACACACACACACACACACACACACACACAAACTATATGTGTCTATTGATTTTATCTTATCATAGTTTATCCATTATGATCATTCCCATTTGTTTTGAACTATTTTTTTTTTTTATTTAAATGCTAACGTTAGTAAGGTGTGGTTTGAATTGTGACCATTTAGCATTCAAAAAGAAAATATTGTAAATTCTCCACAATAGCTAATGATAGTGGTATATACGATATAATGGACTCTGTTTATTTAGAGTATATTTATTTGCCATGTATTTCTTTGCAGCGTTGTCATTTGGGCTGAATTTATTTGGAACTCACAAATTAACCATACTGAATTTTTTTTCTTATTACCTGTCTCTTGACCTTTGTCTGTCCCTTTATTGCTCTCTTTGTGACTTTCACTCTCTGCAATTCCCATCTATTTATTTGTCTACCTCACACATGTCTTGTTGTGCTCTCTCTCTCTACTCTTTTTAGGAAATAATGAAGGCACTCTCGCATTAGCAGAAGGAGAGGTGCTCTTTGTGATTGAGGAAGATAAAGGAGACGGCTGGACACGTGTCCGGAGGAATGAGGAAGAGGAGGGCTACGTTCCCTCATCCTATATCGAGGTCTTCCTCGACTCCAATGCCAAAGGTACCCACAGCTGAATAGTATTGGATGTTTAGGAATAGCTGTGAGGTCATAATTTGGTAGGTAGGATTAAAGAAAGCAAGGTGTAAAAATGACACAGTAATTGAAGCTTCAAAACTTGGATGAAAAGAAGAATGGAGAAGACATCTGAATTTCATGCACAATGCATGAGTAATGACCAAGGACCCGAATTGTCCATTCTATTGATAGAAAATTCTTAGAAGAGTTGACATTTTCACAAAAATGTGTTTAAAATGCTAATAAACATCTGATGGATGACAAGTTATGACATCATATTCTGTTGTATACTGCTGTATTTCATCAGATTCAATAACATTTACTCGGAATAGGTCACAGCAAAGGTTAGCAGTGATAAATTGACTGCATGATTTGGGTGTATAATGTGTGGAGTACCAAATTCTTCCATCATTCAGTATTTACTTCTGCAGGAAATGTTTTAGATTGCTAATAGGTTGACTCATCTGCTCTCTAATCATTTTTCCTTCTATATGTGACTTCTGCTCAGAATGGCTTTTGCATACATGTATAGAATGAGATATTTATTACTTGGTGTATTGCACCATATGACTTCAGTAAAATTTCACTATGTGACAGTGTTACTGTGGCCAAAATGGTTCTGACTTGTAGAACTTAAAGCTATATTGAGATGGCGAAAAAGACAGTCAAAAATGTTTGAGCCCTAATTTTGTAACAAAATAATACAGTAAGGACACAAAGAGCTTATTTTCTGTTGTGTAGCAACTAAGGTGTCACAAGCAGTTCAAAATAATTGAGAAAATGCAATTATTACACTTACTGATAAAACTACAATAAAAGTAAATAAAAGTAAAACAAGCAATGTTCAGCTGAGAAACTAAAATTGGTTTGCTCAAATAGGCAATAATATGTGCAAATAGGCTAGTTTAGCTGATTACTTTCAACATTTAGAAGAAGTCTAACTCTGGTGCTTTAAGATAGTTGTATTAAATTAGGGATATAATAATTTGCATCCCCACACCATCACACAACCACCACCATGTTAGTGTGACACCAGATATATCTGGACACTTCCCACTCATCTGTTTGCAGACGATTTTTCCCATAGGCTTGTGGGTGATCAAATTGCTCAGGGTCAGTGGTTGATGTGATTGCAGCTCTCCCATGGATACCATTTGTCCCAGTATCTTTCTAATGGTCTAATCATTATCTGCCTGCAGTTTCTAGATGAGTCATTAATGCATTCTTGGATGAATTTTGATACATGACATATATATTATAATATAATAGATTTTTTTCTTATATTAATATTTATGTGAAGATCTGAAACAAATAATTGTGACAAATATGCAAAAATTGAAGAAATCAGGCAAATACTTTTTGACAATACTGAATATGCTGGCATTGGTTCCTGGATGGATTCTTTTGGTTGCTTTAGATCAAGAGTCTGTTAAATAAATACAAAAATATTTCATATATCCAATGATCAGGTCTATTCTTGATCACGGGTGGTAGACAGAAACATTCACTCTAGGTCTATAGCTGGTTTATTGTGTGTTTCTTTACAGGCCTTTATGTGTGGGCTTAGGGGTTGTGAACAGGGCATACAACTCATTCCAGAGGGTGAGAGAGTGAGAGTGTGTTTATGTGTTTGTGTATTGTGGAGGGAGTTGAGCTGAAGGAATTTTAATGCGCATGATAAACTGCCAATAATTTAACGCATGGCTGATTGTGAGAAACACAAACTTCCTACTTGTCATAAAAGGTTTCATGTTGTGCAGAAACTAATTCAAAATTAATTCAAATAGTATCAGTTCATTTTGCAGGCAATAATCCTAATTTAACTGAGTTTTATTGTTCATACACTATTAAAACCACTGCTGGACACTGACTTTTTTAAGATGTAAAAACTAGCTTTTGATATTGACTCTTAAACATTGCAAAGTATCATAGGCATTCATCAGCCATCACAGAAGATTTCTTAAAGAGATTTCAAATTAATATTGCTCAGTGATGATGCTGGAATTAGAGCAGCCAAAATCTAAAAGCCACACAAACATTAAATATAATACATTTACTCATGACCACTTTTTCTATGCCTAAACTCACTAATCACAAGCAACATTCTCTCAGCTCTGACGGTGCAAGAAAAAATCACTTAGGGTGTCCCTGTTTATCTTTATCTATTTATGTCTGGTCCAAATGAAGCATACAATATTCTTGGTGGCTCTTAAAATATCTATTAAATAATATTAATTATTTAATTAATTTTTTCCCTTCATTTTTAAATCACAGTGTGTAAAGAATAGAAGGAACATCTTATGTGTGATTACATGTGATCTCAAGCTATCTGTGTGTAATGGTGTAGTTTCTAGAAAAAGTGTTTCTAGACTTCATGAAAGTCTTTCTAGACTTATTTTAATCATATGGTTTTAGAAATACCATAGAAAACCTTACTGCTAATGTTGCTATGTGATGATTCAGGCTTCTGTTTACATTTCTCCAGGCTGGAAGTCATCTCCAGTCAGAACACAGCTGCTCAACTCAATTCCTTTTCCTTAAAAGACAACCTATGAGCCTGACTTGGTTTCAGCTCAGTCTGTGTTTTTCTTGCAATTTGGCCACACAGGCAGCAGAGGGCACAAAACATTAATAACTGTTACTTCATTAAAATTTTCCATTTAAGAAAACTATAAAAGGGCAATAGGAAAGCCGTGCCCCATGTTCTAGCCTGAGCTTAGGTTACAGGCTGCATGGAGTGATGCATGTTCTCATCAAGTTTGTGTGAATTTCTATATTTTACTCCTGTTGTCCAAAAACATGCTGGTAGGCAGACTAGATACACTAAATTGTAATTGTGTATAAATATGTGTGTGCAATGTGCATGGTATCCTGCTATGCAGAGGTTTCCCATCAAGACTAAATTCTCTCACCTTGTACTCAGTGTTACTGGGATAGGCTTAACAGAGCATGTCAAAGGATTAGTGGCTTATTAACTACAGGCAATGGTTTGTGGTGTGTGTGTGTCTTCTTTCTAACAATCTCTCTGTTTTTAACTGCAGATTCCTAACCAAGAGAAGAAGGCACATGGCAAGTGACTGCGTATACAGGAAAACACCACTCTACCAAAAAGGAGTTAGTGAAATGATGATGATGATGATGATGATGATGATGATGATGGACAAATGAAGTTGGAAGAAAACCATGCACAGGGGGCTGAGGAGCCTCTTCTGCAGACAGTAACGATCTGAATGCCCATACAACCAATAAGAGATACAAATAATCTGACCCTTAATGCGGCTACATGTAAAAATATTGCTTATTTGCTATGCAGCTTACTGGCACTGTAATTGCAATTCAATTCAACTTGACCTTGCATTTATTTACATCTATTGAGATGGAGCTAGATAGCATATACTATACATGAGCACAGATACAACATTAGGTCGGATAACATAAGTCTTGTCCAGTCAATCTGTATGACATCTAAATATGTTTCCCAGGTCTTTCATTTCAATCTTGTTCAACATGTGACCGGTTTACCTTCAAACTTTTTTTTTTTTTCCAAATATCACACAGTTAATGAGAGAGTTTATGTCTGAAGGATCGGACAAAGATGCCTATACTATATATATTCTATACGCATTTTGAGTCTTTGTGTTTTTTACAATCAGTCCCTTTTGGGAAACATCATACTGGCTCATTTGCACCAACAGATTTAATTTTGTGTTTCTTTTTTAGAGTATTTTTATAACAAGCAAACTGTATTATGTTGCTTAGCCAGTGTGTAGCTATTAGGGGTTGCATAGATTAAAATAAAATAAAAAATAAAAAAAGCAGGCTGAATGTTCTTTGTTATCTAAAAAAAAAAATGAAGACTAGACAAAGCCAATTCTACAGTCAGCTTACCCATTGTGTAAGAGTATGCTTTAATAAATCATTATTATTTTCACATCACTTTTATGTACCCACTCACAATTATTTTTGTTGTCCTTTAAAAAATAAATAATATCCTAGCTATTTGGGATAGTGAATAGCACTGTATGAAAGAGTGAAATCAGTGCCATGGATTACACATCACTATCAGATCCCTCTAGACTAGATTAAGTCTGTCAGAGCATGCCAACAGACAGAGGCACACTTGTGTTTGGATGCTATTGAGGCCTTTATTGAACTTGGCTGTTGAACACCCAGGTCATTATTAGCCTTGAAAAATCTTTCTGATGCTACTGTAGCTGTAGCATCCTCCATTCTGCTATAAAGAACTCTCTGTTGAAGAAAATGAGCTTCTGTGCTGTGTGCCCTGAGTTCCAGAAACAAATGTTTATATACAAGTGCATTTTATGAATTCTTACATCCTTAAAATAGTATATGATATGCATATTTTTTGCACATTTATTGCACTGATTTATTTATTTTTAGTCTTTAACAGTGTAACTTAAAAATTGGAAATGTAATTCCTAGCCTGTGTTTATCAGTTATTTGAAATGCAGTTTGTCAGTTCCTCGCCATTTAACTGTACTATTATTAAAGGCTGTAATGATAAGGTAATGGTAATGGTTAAGGTAATGGTAAGGAAATTACTACTCTACTAGCAAAATGAATGGCCTTGCAACCCCTAGTAGCTATAAGCAAACACTGTGAAGTCACATGGTTACATGCACAGTTTGTAAGAGGTTATTTTGCAATCCCATCCTGTGAATTTATTGAGCCTGTCTAAAAGGTCAGCCATCTTATGTTATGTGGTTGCTTATGTGGTGTTGACTTAGGAATCATTGTTGCCTTTTGATCTGAATCTGATTATATGGTCAGACAGAGAGCAAGTTCCAGATCAGGGCTAGACTGTGCTTTTCCACTGACACAGTGCTGTTACCAAAACTAACGCTGGCTTAGTTCACCAATCAGCCTTCGAATTTGAGAAAATATTCAGCTTTGATACAGCATACAAAAAAATTGTGAGTGGAATTTGTGCTTTAGACATTCGTAGTTGTCACACTTTTAAAGCTTCAAAATGTTTTGAACAGTGATCCTTTTAAAGGAATAGTTCAGCAAAACTTTAGTGTACACAAGGTCCCTCATATGTCAAACATCAACAGCATGGTGTCTGAACTCTGCTTTTTTGATTTTGCACAGATGCTGAGCTAAAAGAAGTTTTTGGCGGTTTAGAATCAAGAAAATGCTTAAATTATACACTCATCTCAAACAGCTTTGACTAATTCTTTTCATGTGCTTTTTTTTTTTTGCTCCATGCAATTTTTAATTGATCTTTGCCAATAATTCTACTCACTTGGAGAGACCAACAAATGCAGGAGTAGTGTTCCTATGTACACTCAAGACCTTTCAACTGTAGGGCATTCTAAACAGAGGTCTGGCATTTCTCAACCCACTATAAGCCAAATAATGACACATGCCTTACATAAGTGATAAATAGTAAGTTAACTTTGAACTTTATCATTTTTTTCTATATTTCTGTAAAGCTGCTTTGAGACCATTGTTAAAAGTGCTATACAAAAACATTGAATTGAAATTAATTGCATGTTACTATTTGAAATATGGCAGCAGAATAATTAGGGATTTTTCACACCATTGTAGGGCAAAATCAGCCTTTTAAAGGGAAGGGTCCATTGAATATGTGTATTGGCAATTCTTACACGCGAAATTAGAACTTGTTAAGAGTGAGGGATGCTGTTTAAGTTATGCAAATGGTATTGCTGGGTCAAACAATGTCTTTTAAGGCAAGGGAATGCATGTAGTTTGCATGATGATAAGCAGATTTCTGTCTGTGATTACCTACATTACCAATGTAGCACCACTGCATTCCATTTGAAAGAAAACACTGTTGAAAACATTTTGGCTGAACTGTTCCTTAATGACATGTTGGCTGCCCAGACCCTTGTGAGCATCAGAGGGTGTTTTGTCAGTGGAAAAGTACATCTATGCACAGCTCTAGCAGGAAATATGATTGTTCTTAGAGAATAAAAATAAATGAAGGTTTAAACCATGTAAATTCTTCAGCAGAACCTGCTAGACCTCTCTTATCATGGATGAAACACACCTCCTGTGTGTCCATGGCTTTATTCTGTGGTATATGTGATTTCCTTTCTTAGGCTTAATGTCTGTGGTTTAGAAGAGAAAATACATTTGTACTTTTTTAACATTATTTTTGTTTCGTAGAGAAAAAGATGAATCAGTTTAATATTGTTTTAGTTTCAGGAAGTTCCTTTGACTACTCACGCTGGCACATAATTGATTTTCACTGTTTGATTTTTAACTTTCTTACCTTCTCATGGAGAATTATTATTATTATTATTATTATTATTATTATTATTATTATTATTGTTATTATTATTATTTTTATTATTATTATTATTATTATTATTATTATTATTATTATTATTATTATTGTTATTTTTATTATTATTATTATAGCTGTTTTAGCTTCAACAGATTAAAGTAGTTTTTTTGTTTTCATCCCTTTGTAAAACAGAACATACCTGTTAATAAATTCTCACTTCAATGTCATCACAAGATAAATATCTCATACGAACTGACCTACAATTCCGATATAATGAGCTGTAAATATGAAGCAAGAAAATATTGATGCTGCCTGAAAACTTCTCACTGTTCTGAAACATGCAGTTTCCCTGCAGTTACACACAAACACACACACACACACACATGCACACGCACACACACACACGCACACGCACACACACACACACACGCACACACACACACACACACACACACCCTTGCTGTGCTGTAAAGAGTGTCACACCAGCTCCAAATCAGTAAATATGCATATAAATCTATAAATAAGAATGACTATGGAAATAATAAAGAGGAAAAAAAATCTATTTTTAAGCTTTGAACTAATAATAAAATGTTCTGAAATTTTACTTTCTCTGCTCAGCTAAGCAAGTAATTTTTTCCCCATCATGTCTCCAAATTGTTTTTTTGCTTTTTCATTGTCATTTGTTTTCTGTTTGTTAAGCTTGTATTTCAGAGAACGGAATACATTATATTGTGTTAACTGTGCCAATTAAATATACACAGGAAATACATGAATGTATGTCCTGGTGCTTAACAGACAAACACAACACTGAGATTCACCTATGATTAAATAAAAAAAATGCTGCCTACTTTTAGGATTACAAAATTATTAATAGACAATAGGCACTAGAGCCTACACTATACTACAATGTCGTTGTAAATATAACTTTTATTTTAGGGTTAGTGATTTCAAATTTACTCCCACAAAAAAAAAGTTTTTAAAAAACAGGTACAAATGTCTACAGTTAAAGTATTAGTAATAGGAGAATGGGTATAACTTTCCCAGACATTTTATCCAACAATTATTTAATCTAAAACTGTACACATACACGATCAGCTGTAACATTCTGAGCAGTGAGAGGTGAAGTGAATAACATTGATTATCTCCTCATCATGGCAACTGTTAGTGGGTGGGATATATTAGGCAGAAAGTGAACATTTTGTCCTCAAAGTTGATGTGTTAGAAGCAGGAAAAATGGGCATGTGTAAGGATTTGAGCGAGTTTGACAAGAGCCAAATTATGATGGCTAGATGACTGGATCAGAGCATCTCCAAAACTGCAGCTCTTGTGGGGTGTTCCCGGTCTGCAGTGGTCAGTATCTATCAAAAAGGGTCCAAGGAAGGAACAGTGGTGAACCGGCGACAGGGTCATGGGTGGTCAAGGCTCATTGATACATTGAGCATTGATGCTCATTGACTTTCCTGTCATCTTTAGAGAGCTGGACAGTAACTGGGGGTAAATTTTTCTACTGTCACTGAGTAAATCTAGTGCAAAATTATTCCTATAATAAGACTTGGACTAACAAATCTATTCCTCTATAGCTAGTTTCTAGTTATTCCAAAGAAATATTTGTAAAGGTAAAATTGTGTTTTAATGTAATTTTCCACAACTCTAGGACTTGGATATTAAATGAAATAATTTTAAATAAATGTATATTTTTAATAATAATGTTATATTATAATATCTTTTATAATATAGAATTATATTAGGAACAGAAAAGTTGGACCATTTTATTTATAAAAATGCTTGATCCAGTTCATTTTAAAAAGTGTTTAAAGTTTGAAAATATAAGACATTAAAGCCTCAGTCAGTAAAATCAGCATAATAACCTGTCTCTCTGATATACTGTTGTTTTTCCATTTACATTTAATGTTAATCAAGTAAAAAAAAAAGTGCTTGTATCATTATACAGGGAAAGAGAAAGGTGAACAACCTAAAAAAAGTGTCTTTATCTTTAAAAAGTAAAATAGAGAGTACAGAGAGCCCTTAGTGTCCAAAAACTAAAATACATCTTCCTCATCTTTTGTCAGTATGATTTGTAGAGCATCTGTCAGGAACAGATTTACAGATTTTGTTCAGCACCGAGCCGTAGATAAGGTAGCATTGGTGCTGCCCGATTTGTACTTTCCCTGCGTGAATCTTTGATCTGTGCACTTCTGTTAAAAGCTGGCAAATTAAACAAAAAAAGACAAACATTGAAAATTATTTTTTCATTTATTTCTTCCACACTCTTAATCATATCATCAGAAATAAAATGTGCAGTTTATACAACAATGGACAGCCAGATGACAGTTTTTTGATACTGACTTGTGTGAACAATTGCACAGTTTAAAATGTTATGCAAAGTCTCAATGTGCATAAAGCCTTCATGTTGGATTTTCCTTTTATGCTTTTAAGCATAATTGAGATACTACAAAGCTTTATTACTGCTTGATCAAAACACCTGTGTTTGTTTTGAGAATAGGTGTATTTCAATTGCATGTCCAGTCAGGGGAGGAGTCAAAAAGACATTAATTGTGGTCAGGCTTAACAGTTAAAATTTTGGGGGGTTTGTTTTATTTGTGCTATGTTCTTCCACCAGCTGCAAGTAAGAAACACAACAAATACAATAGGGACAAAATCATTTTCTGTACATATTTCTGAGTGCAATATCATTTTGAAATAAGTGGAATATAAAGGAGAGAAATGGCAGATATTGTGACCTGAGAGGCATGGCAGTTTGTCACCAGTTTTGTTATAGGTTGCATGCTGTTTTTTTTTTTTTTTAACATACTTTGTGTCTATAATGGAGATTGTTTTGGGCATCTATAGTGGATATAAACATTTTTTGGGATGCAAGAAACCAAGATAAATCTGTGCACAGCCCTCTACAGGATTTAAATAGGATTTTGATCTGGTCATTCCAAAATGTTGGTATTTTTCTGAATTCATTTGTTGATATTGAAAAGTGAAAGCTGGAAGGTGTTTTTTTTTGTTTGTTTGTTTGTTTCATCTTCAGCTTTCAGAGGCCTGTAGGTTTTGAGCAAAAAATAGATTAGTATTTGGAATTGACTGGTGATTCCCCAGTCCCAACAGAGGAAGAAGAAAAAGAAGAAGACGAAGGTGAAGAAGAATGCCTCACAGAATGAAATTGCCACCATCATTGCTCACTTCTTTTAGAATTATGGCCAAAAGTTTTAGCTTGTTGTCGTGAGACCATGAGACATTTATCACGTTTTGGAACGATTATGTCTATGTTTTGGCAAAATTTTCAAGAGTCTTGGATGTTTTTGTAAAACCCCTGTAATCCAGAAAGGTGAGGAATACAAGAGATTGTCACTTGCAGCCAATGAGCAACATTTGCCAGATATTCCTGCAGCTCTTTGCAGCCTCCCTGATTAGGTTTTGGTCTTTTCCCATTTTTGGTAATATTACTGTGGTATTCCATTTCCTGCACTTTGTGATGATGCCCTTAATTGTGTTCCTTTCTACATCGAATGCTTGAAAACTACTAAAATTATGACCTGGGCTTGAGAACTGAGAAAAGCTGACTAGCAGAATCCAGGTTTTTGTATCAATGGATTTGTTCTTCCCCAATGGCACACACATATTTCAAGATGACAATGTGAAAGAGAGTATGAGACATCATTTTCATACCACAGAGTCCAGACTTTAATTCAGAATCTTTGGGATTGGCTGGAGAAGACTTTATGCTTGACATTTACATTTGTCATTTAGCAGACACCCTTATCAAGAGGGACTTACATTTTTAATCTCATTTTATACAACTGAGGGGTAAGTGCCTTGCTCAAGAGCCCAGCAGTGGTAGCTTGGTGGACCTGGGAATTGAGCTCACAACCTTCCAATCAGTGGTCCAACACCTTAAACACTAAGCCACCACACTTTAACTCTTCTATCATCAATACAAGATCTTGGCAAGAAATTAATGCAAACAAAAAAAAAGACTGGACAAAAAAAGAAAAATTGTGTGTGTGTGTGTGTGTGTGTGTGAGAGAGAGAGAGAGAGAGAGAGAGAGAGAGAGAGAGAGAGATCGCTGAGCAATCAAACAAAATAAGAGCAAAGAAATTTACATTTCTGGTATTTTTCAGACATCATCTTTACCTAGTACTATTTCCAGCTAATTTAATTGCATTGATTATGTTAATGTAATAGTTGAGGTGTTGTGGGTGTTTAGGGGGCTTAAAAACAATAATAAAACACGGACACCATGCCGACCTCTTCCTTCTTAGCCTTTTCTCTCACTTTATTTTCTCTTCTCTCCCTAATTACACAGTGACCCCTCCACACAAAAAAAGACTCACTGCTCAACATATTTCAGCAAAATAAAAGTCCCTTACAATCTTCCTTAATAAATATGTCCATTCATAAATACAAAATATTATTAACAAACCATAAGAATCTCTTTCATTCAACTCTTACATTAACACTGTTTTACGTGTTAATTTACGTGTTAGCATTTCATTAATATTGCAACTTTATCATTCACACGGTGATCACGGGCTTTTTTTTTCTTCGAACGAATTCATCATTATATTCAGTCTTAACGCAATTTCCTACGGCTTGTATATCTTGAGTGACAGATGACTCGTCCAATCAGCGGTAAGAATTCCATTCGCAAACTATACCTACCTTTTCCTGTTTGTCTGAATTGTCCTTGTGTTTTCGGATTTGTTGTTTTGTTTGTCTGATTTGTTGTTTTGTTTGTCTGATTTGTTGTTTTGTTTTGCACTTCTCGGTCACCGTACTAATCCTTTCGATCACCATAGAGCTGCAGGTCAACAACGTCACTGCAGACTTGGAGGAGGAGGAGGAGGAGCGCAAGGGGTGTGTTCAACGCTTTACTTCCGGAAAAACATTCAGGAGCGTCATACGTTTCCTCGATGGGATTGGTTGTAAAGACTTTCTATGCAAATAAGTAATGCATTGCGGCGCAAGAATAGTTTATTTGCGAGATGGAAAAAATAAAATTAACTTCTATTTATGACACTTGTGTTTCTGTTTGTTCTGTTAATTTATTTGTTAAATAAGCTTGTTTTGTTTGTAGAGCTTAAAACAAATAACGTCTTTAATTTAATGTTGGAAGAAGTTACCGTCAGTCAGACATGGATTCCCATTTCAACCTTTATATACAATGAAAGGCAAGCGTGGAGGTTGTGTTGTATGAAAGGAGAGAAGGTTAGCACTCCCCTTGACAAGGATGGAAGAGGTCCTAGTGGCCTTCAACACATATACGGTTAAGGCACTGCCACCTACTTCGTGGCATCTCTAACCAAGTTTTTCATGTTTGTTTTTTATTTTTTAGCTTTATTGCCAAGTGTACAAGGAATTTGTTTTAGTGTCACAAGCTCCAATGCTAAGAGACAACAACAATACACTGACAATAAAAAAAAATAGTATAAGAAATAGAAACGCACATATTTAAATAGAAAAATAAAATAAATTATACGTACAGAATAGAATAGAATAGAATAAGATGAGATGTAGGGTGGTAACAAATAAATATAATGTTATTGCACATATTTGTATTGCACAATTGTAGCTGAGCCAAACCAGACAGTTACTGAAGTGCACAGAACAGACTCAATGATGGCTGAGTAGAACTGTGTTAGCAGCTCCTGTGACAGGGTGAACTCCCTCAGCTGCAGAAGGAAGTACAATCTTTGTTGGGCCTTTTTGACAATGGAGTCAATGTGAGTGTTCCACTACAGGTCCTTAGAGATGATGGTGCACAGGAACCTGAATGACTCCACAGTGCTGTTCATTAAGTGCATTGTTGCCTCTCTGCCACTAGATGGCAGCAAAGCATCAAAAAACATGAATTACTAACTCACCTTTCCTTGATCACCATGATAAGTACATTTAACACACGTAAATAAACTCATTTTCATCATACATTATGACTTTATCTATTCTTACGACATTACTGTACAACAATGACCTTTCAACTGTTCTTATTTTATTGGACATTTAATGACTGCTGTTATTAAATCAGTTCTCTATCTATCTCTCTATCTATCTATCTTTATGTCTGTCTGTCTGTCTGCCTGCCTATCTATCTATCTATCTATCTATCTATCTATCTATCTATCTATCTATCTATCTATCTATCTATCTATCTGTATATCTATCTATCTACATTTTACTTGTATATTCTTTATGGACAAATTAGTACAGCTACAAATCTGTCTTGTAGCTATTTGATTAACCCTGAGACAAATACAAATAATTTTTTTAAAAACATTTTTTCCCACTCTTACAATCCAGTCCAATTTGCTTCCATTATCTGTTTCTTTGCACTGATTATTTAACTAGTAACTCTATAATCCTTAGGTGTATAACAGTATAATATGTTAATACTGTTGCAGTATGCCTGGAGGGAGAAGCATGCCATGTGTACAGCTCATTAAATTATTAATATAATTTTTTTTAACACTGATTTATCCTACTCAGGGTTTTAGATGTTCCTATCCCAGGAACCCTAAGCACAAGCACACACACACACACAATTGTTCATATAGACATGAAACAACAAATAGTAACCCAGGCTTTTGATTGAAAAGGGTATCCTGGAGCTGTAAGGTATTAGCTCCAGCCACTGCACTGCTGTGCCACCTCCATCAGAGTTCTGGACATCGCATATGCCAATGTGCCATGCATTTGTGAGGTTTAATAGTTCATCCCACAACTCACAAGGCCACCACAATAACCAGCAGTTGGGAATGGCAAGGGGATGATTGAATGTGGGCTACACTATACAATGTAGCCACCTGAAAATGCACTGCTTGCATATATTCAACCTTGGTAGAGGAGGAAACTCTCACAGTGGATTTTAAGAGCAGGTACTATATTTAAAACAGCCATCAGCTCTTCAAACCAAGATAAGGCTTTCTGAGAGAAAACATGCACCCCTCTGTCAAACAAACAGGTAGGTCTGATGAAATAATGAGCAAATGTACTAGATTAGTACAAAGTGGTTCATTAACATTATGTCTGATAGTTCCTCCACTGTGGATATTTATTTTGACGCCAAAGAGTAGAGTAATGGTACTTATTTTTCTGCTACTGAAATTTGAGAATTTAGCAAATACGTTCATGAATCCTTTCTTAAATTGTTAGAAGAGGGTGATTCAAATGAAAATGACTCACTTTTTTTAGCACTTGAGACTCTAGCTACTTCCATATTTAAGTATACAGTATATTGGAGGAGCAGAAGATGTAGTTCATGGGTAGATACTTTATGCAGATGACATTTTGTCTTTTTGTTAAAGACCCACTAAAACCTTTCTCTAAATGATATAGCTACAAAGGTAAATTGGACAAAATATTATTATTGCCACACATACATTATAGCAGAAATCTTTTCTTCACATATCCTAGCTGAGGAAGATGGGGCAGAGTGCAGGGGCAGCTATGACGTAGCTTCCCTGGAGCAGAGAGGGTTAAGGGACTTGCTCAATTGCCCAGGAGTGCCAGCTTGGCAGTGCAGGGGTTGAACCCTGACCTTCCAAGAAACAAACCCAGAGCCTTAACCACTAGATCTGCCACTGCCCTATATAGGAAGCATTCCCATTAACACAATTTTTTTTTACCTCTCTCACTCTTTCAAACAGAAACTTTTCAGTGATAGATAAGGTGTGAATGAATCTTGCTTATACTTTTTCTACACCATTTATCATATATTCTAATGGACAATGTTAGCCCACTGCTACAAAAGATGCCATCAGTATTTTTGAAAAGCAAACATTCTTACTTCTTAAATTTAATCCTCTGTTCACTACCACCTGGCAAGAGCTTTGCTTTGGTAAAATATTGAATATTCAGTGGCAGCTCCCATCCCACTTCCTCATTTTCAATCAAAATGTCTATACAATGTAGTTTAAATGCAATTGCTGGAAAAAAAGTGGTCCATATTCTTAAAAGAAAATGGGGTGAATATATGCTGTTTCATGCCTTGTGACCTTCTCCTAAATTTCAAAAACTCTATATGAGGATTCTTATTATATTGGAGATTACTAATATACAATTTGTCCTGGGTGAGTCTATGGTCTTTGCTCATTTGTCTTAGAGCCATATTAGAACCATAGGCCAATGTATTATGATTTGGAGAAAAGTACTACAGTACTACCAGGTGTACCCAAGAGCCTGAATAATGCAGCAAGTAAAGTCTGATATTTCAGTGAAATTCTCAGCTTGTGTCCTCTGTAATTTAAAACATCTTTAGGAGTCTGGTATGTGTTATGTTTGTGTGTAATTGGTTGTTTTAAATTCTGTAAAAAGAAAGCAATAAAAAAATATGTTGTAAAAAAGAAATCACCCATCTAAAAAGCCAATGCTGATTAGTTCAAAATGATGCAATTACTGAAATGTGTATGGGGAGGAGTGCCCTGCAAAGTGTTCCAAATGTACTAAAGGGCTTCAAATGCAAAAACTTTTATTGTGAAACTGAATATTAACATTGCAAAAGGCATTGTAGAGATCAGGCACTTCCTGGAAGACTTGCTACTAACATTGCAGTGGTTTCAGTCTTGGCATTAAAGTAAGAAAATAAATCACTAATCACTAGACAGTGGGATGGACATGCTTAGAATTTTTTCCTTGATTAATTACTTGACTCATCAGCTTCTGGGCTAATAAATCCTCAGTAGAATATTTAAGATAATGATGCACTCATGGGGTATTTGTACTGGGAGCAGGATCACTTCATCCCACTGAAAGAGTAGACATCATCAAAAGTGACAAGATGTAATTGCTTTTGTTCTAAAAAAAAAATGTAGGTAAAAAAGTGTTTATTAACATTTATTAAAAACTTTCATTTTTCAATAAATAAGTAAGGCACCTAAAACAATGGTTATGCGTTCTCTATATGAGTGGACAGATCAAGCATTTGTTGTCGAGCATATTGTTTTGACAAACTCATATGCCAACAGTGTATGTGGGGCAAAAATCAGATATGACAACAAAGTCAGATACTGTATGACAGACAGTGAATGATAACGATTTGCTGTAAAGCAACCTCTGGTGCCATGTGACTGGATCAGAGCCACTTCCTTGACTGGCGACCAATGGTGGAGAGACCACATAACGATGTTATTCGAATAGATTGCAAGGAGTGTGCAAGACCTATTCTTAGACCTGTTTCATATCACAGAATTGCTTTGTTAACACTTTGAATGGCCTGCTCTCTCTCAGAGCAATGATTTGACTTTGTAAGAGGAATGCTATTTTCATAGAAATAGCTGTCAAGATGAGCACTTTGCGAAGTTATGCCGGACTTTACTATTGTGTAAGTTCTGAGCATTTTTGCTACATGTTTATCCTGTGCATGGACCTTGTTTAGTCTCTTGGTTTATTCTTTGAATTACTCTCTGGCCTGATTACAGTGTCTACCCATACTTTGACCATTGTCTGTTTATCCATGCTGAGCTTGAAATACAAATTCATCTTTGCTTGCTTGCATTTATAAAACCTCTGTATATCTTCTCTCTCTCTCTCTCTCTCTCTCTCTCTGATTTTGGCCTGTTATACTATATATGCACTTATACATACTTGTGTACATACATACTTATAAGAACTTATAGTGCTTAAAATTTAACCTCATAAGTATTACTGATGTAAAATATCAGTTTAAATGCAATACATATGCATAATGAAAACATGTGCAATTATTTATTCTCATGACATTTCATATGAAGCTTTGCCTGTTATATAAATGTATAAACATAATTCTGTGTAAGTTCTACTTGCCTAACCTAACAAATTAAATACTGACCAAAATATTGGATTACAAATGGTATATTCAATATGAAATTGCACAAATATTAAATGCATAAACATAACAATGTGATTTAACAGAGAACAGGGCAGTAATCATAGCCTGTACAAATCAATGGGAAACATGAAGATTCTTTAGCACTGTTTTCATTATGTGTGAGTTTGTATGATGTATGTCATGTCTCAAAATAACTTTTAAATCTCCACAAACCAAGCTTGTCTTTTGTTCAAGTAAAGTGATATTTTATGAAATCTGAGTGATAATTTCATGTACCTTGCCTATCTATGTTATTATATATCTACATATATGTATATATGTACACTACCAGTCAAAAGTTTGGACACACCTTTTAATTCAATGTTTTTTGTTTAGGGATTTATTTTCTACATTCTAGAACAATACTGGAGATTTCAAAAATATGAAATAACACACATGGACTTAAGTAATCCATATGTAATGACAACAAAAAACAGTCAGTTTTTATTTTAAGACACGAAGGTCAGGTGTTCTGGAATAGTTCTTGCAAGAACAGTATTGTCAAGTGCATTTGCAAAACCCATCAAGCCCCATGATGAAACTGGCTCACATGAAGACCATCCCAGTAAAGCAAGACCAAAACTTACCTCTGCTGCAGAGGAGAAGTTCATTTAGAGTTACCAGCCTCACAAATCACCAATTAATAGCGCCTCAGATTAGAGCCGTTATGAAGGCTTTACAGAGCATCAGTAGCAGACATATCTCAATATCAACTGTTCAAACAAGATTATTGTGTATTATTGTGTATTGTGTATTATTTGTGAATTAGAAGATGTGTCCAAACTTTTGACTGGTAGTGTATATATATGTAAACATACTGGCAGCAAAATCTGATTGGCCAGATTTCTTTTATTCAAAGGTTTTAAGCATTTGGATTTGTTTTTCATGCAGTCTGCAATCCAATCATAAAGGCCTGGTGACTTTTGAGTTGTGACCCACTAGCTAAAAATCAATGATATAAAGAGAATGACAAACACTTGTTTGTTGTTTCCTCTTGTAAGACAAGTAATATGTTGTCTGTGCCTGACCATTAGGATACTGCTGTGACATCCATGTTATCACCAGCGGTGTCCTCCTCTTTTTTTGGCTCCTGTATATCTTTGAAATCCAGGTAGATGTCACAATTTAGACAAAGGTTTTTTTGTGCAACAAAAAAACCCTATCTGGCCTTCTGCAGAAAGTGATTATTTATTGTGTTGCATAAAAACACAAATTGAAGAGGAACAAAAATCATTAAAACTTTCAAATAGAAAATGTAAAATGAAAACACTGATGTACATGCACACTTTTCTTTTGATTCCTTGTAAGTTTAAACAGGCCAGGAGGGACACAGCATTACACAGATTAGTTGTTTCTGAGTCAACTCAGCAGTTGGCTATCAAATTAATTCAGTTGCGCTGGAATAGGGAAAAATCCGGGGGGTGTTGAGGGGCTCCAAGGCTTTAGTACAATGTTTTAACAGCACAATCTGTTATCCATCTTCCTCACTAAACCAAAAACATGGGTCATACTCCATTAGGACAGCCAACAAGATTACATCATCTCCACATGTGTGTGAGTCATGGTAAAAATTATATGCTGGGATTGTGCATGTGCGGTAGTGTGTGAGTGAGTGACGCTGAAGTATACTAAAAAGATTTTTCAACCAAAAGACTCATAATCAGGAACTATTTTTATCATTTACTATTTCATTTTTGAGGCTTAGAAATGACGCTGCTCAAGTGTGAGTTTGTATTTGTATGTGTGCTTGAAGGGTAAGCATTACATGTTTGCATGAGCTATCAATTTTCACTTTAGCCCACTCTAAATTTTTCACTCTACTCAACCACCTCCGTCAGCACTCTTTTTTTCCATACTCCCTCATCTGTTACTGCTAATTAAAGAGAGGATGTTGAGAAAGATAGAGAGGGAGAGTGAAAGGGCAAAAGTGTTAATTTTGCTTGATTGTAGGAATGAATCGTACACATGAGTTTTGTGGACTTGAAGGTCAAATCCATCACACTTTTCAAACATGCATTTTGTTTTTATGAAGGGTTTTATATTGTAAACATCGGTTGAGAACACAGTTATAACTCTGACACTAAATGGAACTATTAAAATGTTCTTTAAAAATGTACTTATTTACATAATGTATGAAAATAATTTCTTACCTCTTTATGGACCATGTAATTTAATTACAAGGTCACATATTTTCACATACTGTATTTGGAGGACATAATGGAAGAAAAGAATATGCCTGCCTTATCTCTGTATGATCACAAGTTATTGTCTCTGTCATATAGAGACCTGGTGTTTTATATATATATATATATATATATATATATATATATATATATATATATATATATATATATATATATATATATGTATATGTATATATACATTGAGGGAAAAAATTATTTGATCCCTTGGTGATTTTGTACGTTTGCCCACTGACAAAGAAATAATCAGTCTGTAATATTAATGGTAGGTGTATTTGAACAGTGAGAGGCAGAATAACAAAAAAAAAATCCAGAAAAACGCATTTCAGAAAAGTTCTACATTGATTTGCATTTTAATGAGTGAAATATGTATTTGATCCCCTATAAATCAGAAAGATTTCTGGCTCCCAGGTGTCTTTTATACAGGTAATGAGCTGAGATTACAGTAGGAGCACTCTCTGGAAGTGCTCTTAATCTCAGCTCTTAACTGTATGAAAGACACCTGTCCACAGAAGGAAGCAATCAATCAGATTCCAAACTCTCCATCATGGCCAAGACCAAAGAGCTGCCCATGGATGTCAGGGACAAGATTGTAGACCTACACAAGGCTGGAATGAGCTACAAGACCATCGCCAAGCAGCTTGGTGAGAAGTTGACAACAGTTGGTGCGATTATTCCCAAATGGAAGAAACACAGAAGGACTGTCAATCTTCCTTAGTCTGGGGCTCCATGCAAGATCTCACCTCATGGAGGTTCAATTATCATGACAACGGCAAGGAATCAGCCCAGACTTACACTGGAGGATTTTGTCAATGATCTCAAGGCAGCTGGGACCATAGTCAGCAAGAAAACAATTGGTAACACACTATGCCGTGAAAGACTGAAATCCAGTAGCGTCCGCAAGGTCCCCCTGCTAAAGAAAGCACATGTACAGGCTCGTCTGAAGTTTGCCAGTGAACATCTGAATGATTCAGAGGAGAACTGGGTGAAAGTGTTGTGGTCAAATGAAACCAAAATCCAGCTCTTTGGCATCAACTCAACTCGCTGTGTTTGGAGGAGGAGGAATGCTGCCTATGACCCCAAGTACACCATCCCCAGGTGACAGGACAATTGCACCGCATCAAAGGGACGATGGACGGGGCCATGTACCGTTAAATCTTGGATGAGAACCTCCTTCCCTCAGCCAGGGCATTGAAAATGGGTGGTGGATGGATATTCCAGCCTGACAATGACCCAAAACACACGGCCAAGGCAACAAAGGATTGGTTCAAAGAGAAGCACATTAAGGTCCTGTAGTGGCGTAGCCAGTCTCCAGACCTTAATCCCATAGAAAATCTGTGGAGGGAGCTGAAGGGTCAGCCACAACACCTTAATGACTTGGAGAGGATCTGCAAAGAGGAGTGGGCCCAAATTCCTTGAGATGTGAGATGTGTGCAAACCTGGTGGCCAACTACAAGAAATGTCTGACGTCTGTGATTGCCAACAAGGGTTTGCCACCAAGTACTAAGTCATGTTTTGCAAAGGGGTCAAATACTTATTTCACTCAATAAAATGCAAATCAATGTATAACTTTTTTTTAAATGTGTTTTTCTGGATTTTTTTGTTGTTATTCTGTCACTCACTGTTCAGATAAACCTACCATTAAAATTACAGACTGATCATTTCTTTGTCAGTGGGCAAACGTACAAAATCAGCAGGGGATCAAATAATTTTTCCCCTCACTGTATATATATATATATATATATATATATATATATATATATATATATGTATAACACCAATCAGCCATAACATTATGACCTCCTGCCTAATATTGTGTTGGTCCCCAAAACAGCCCTGAACCAATAAGGCATGGACTCCAATAGATCCCTGTGGTATCTGGCACCAAGATGTTAGCAGCAGATCCTTTAAGTCCTCTAAATTGCGAGGTGGGGCTTCCATGGATTGAACTTGTCTGTCCAGCACATCCCACAGGTGCTCAATTGGATTAAGGACCCAAGGTTTCCCTGCAGAACATTGCTCAAAGCATAACACTGCTTCCACCAGCTTGCCTTCTTCTCATAGTGCATCCTGGTGCAATGTGTTCTGCAGGTAAACGCACCCAGGCCATCCAAGTGATGTAAAAGAAAACATTATTCATCAGACCAGGCCACCCTCTTCCATTGCTCTCCGGTCCAGTTCTGATGCTAATGTGCCCATTGTTGCCTCTTTCGGCGGTGCACAGGAGTCAGCATGGGCACCCTGACTGGTCTGCGGCTATGCAGCCCCATACATAACAAACTGTGATGCACTGTATATTCTGACACCTTTCTATCAGAGCCAGCATTAACTTCTTTAGCAATTTGAGCAACAGTAGCTCGTTTGTTGGATCACTCCCCACGTGCATCAATGAGCCTTAGCCACCCATGACCCTGCCACCGGTTCACCACTGTTCCTTCATTGGACCACTTTTGATAGATACTGACCCTGCAGACCAGGAACACACCACAAGAGCTGCAGTTTTGGAGATGCTCTGATCAAGTCGTTTAGCCATCACAATTTGGTCCTTGTCAAACTCGCTCAAATCCTTACGCTTGCCCATTTTTCCACTTCTAACACATCAACTTTGAGGACAAAATGTTCAGTTGGTGCTTAATAAATCCCACCCACTAACAGGTGCCATGATGAGGTGATCATCAGTGTTATTCACTTCACCTGTCAGTGCTCATAATGTTATGCCTGAACAGTGTATCTATCTGTTATACAAAGACTCTTTACCTCAGTTTTTCCTTTCTTACACTACTTTCCTTCTGTGGATATGTGCCATATTTTATATGAATAATTGCGTCCACAGTCCATAGTGTCCATTTTTGTATTTTATAGTAAATTTTATAGTGTGTATTTTATTGTTATAGTGTTTATTGTGTGTACAGCCTTACAGCTCTCTCTGTATTATTTATTTTTAATATTTGTTTAGTCTTTTTATCTTTAATTTTCCATTTTTTTTCTAAGTGTATAGAAGGCAAGTAAACTTTAACCTGTGATGAGTATTTCAGTTAGCTCTTTGACTAAGAAGATTATAGGTGTGTATCCAGATCTGAGAGGGTTGTTAGAGTAGTTTTGTTTCTTTAGAGGAAAATCTGGATGCCTTAGACAGACTTAGTAACCCCCAACTCATTAGAACATTCGTACCATCCCATTAGTGTGAATGGGTATTGACTCGGTGGTATAATCACAAAGCCAAAGCTAACACTATGGCACTGAAGCACCAATCCTCTCAGGATTTGTTCTGCTTATAGGAGACTCTATCTTGCAGCATGTGAAATTAGCTAGGCCTTTGGACTCCAGGTTTATATCTGCAGCCAAGGTGCCAGACATAATAGGTGATCATAACAGGCAACCATAAGCTTTTAAAGGTCGTTTTGTGTAAGAGCTTGTAGGGACTAATGATATACAGTGGATACAAAAAGTCTACACACCCTGTTAAAATTGCAGTATTTTGCTGTGTAAAGAAAATTAAACCAAGATAAATAATGTCAGAGCCCTTTCCAAATTTTGTGTGAAACTGGAACCAATAAATTAAAGTGGATCAGAATTTTTAAGGGAAAAAAATAAAATAAAAAAAATGTACAAAAACCAGGTTCCATAAGTGTACACATCCTTTTATAATTAGGAATGTGGCAGTGTTCAGAATCAACCAATCACATTCAACCCCATGTACAAATTCATTAGTATATACATTCTAAAAATTTTCTGATATCTTCTTGGTAACATCCGACTAGAAAAGCCACAAAGAGCTTACAAATCTCATTGTTGAAAAATATCAATTAGGAGAGGGTTACAAAAAACATACAAGACCTTGAATATACCTTGGAGCATGTAAAGATAGTCAACATGTGGAAAAAATATGGCACAACATTAACTTTATGAAGATCAGGACATCCCCCTTAAAGTGATGAGAATACTAGGAGAAAACTGGTCAGGGAGGCCCCCAAGAGGCTTACAGCAGCATTAAAAGAATTGCAGCAATTTCTGGCAAGTACTGGTTGCTCTCTACATGTGACAACAATCTTCCAAATTCTTCCAATAGCTACAGGGAAGGGTGGCAAAGCAAAAGCTTTTTTTAACCAAATAAATACCCACCCAAGCCTGGCCAAAGATTGCAACTCCCAATCTCCCCAAAATACTTCACATCACAAAAAGTGGAATACTTGAGAGGAACCAGGCTCAGAAGGGAACCCATCCTCATTTGGGTGACAATGAGCAGTAAATGATATAAATGTAAATAATGTCCATTCTTCAGTTCAGTGGTGGGCCATGCATTTCACACCTAGGCCTTCACTGGTGTCCTTCCTGAATTAATCCACCATATATACCATCTATACCATCATTATGATGCTACGGCAATAGATACTAATCAACCGTTAAATAGCAAATTAAAAAAGAAATTATTCTGCAGTATTTCACACCTCACAAGGAATAGTCAATTTTATTACAGTCTGCCTTGTAAATGCATTTGTAAGGATGTCTGTGACCAAATCGATTTCTTCTCCTCTGTCAGCCATTGTGAGTTAAAATATATATATTTTATTTAGTTTGTGTGGTTTGCTACCTCTGACTACTCCAATTATCCAATCAAAGGATGGGAAATTGCTGACGTAATCATATGCCTGCTAGATGGCCCCAGTGACGCCAACACGAAATCTGATTGGTTAATGTAACAATTTAATTGCCACTTATTTTAAGCTATGGCCGCTGTGGGAGATAATTTTGTAAATGAGAATATATGTATAAGGTATGTGTGAAATAATCAGGGGGACAGCAGGAGTGAGTTCTCAGGTAAAGGTTTATTCGTTAGGTCGTTTGAGCTAACGATAAATCAGAAAATCCGTGAGGTGTAAAAGTTAATAAAAGAAAGGGGTGTTGGCCCCTGAAGAACTGAGAACTTACCCATGCTGTCTCCTGAAGAAGAATGAGGTATTGGCGAGAGTGAGGCCAAAGACAATCCCACTGGTGGGGGCGGAAACGCCCAATTTTTAATATAATGATTCAGGAAAGTTTAATTATAATGGTATTCGAAAAGTTGTAAATCCAAAGATAATGGTGTAAAAAAGAATCTAAAAGGTCAAAAAAAAAAGAAAGATGGGTGGGATTGTCTAGGCAAAGAACCAGTGACGTGTTGCATTGGGAAGATAAGGGAAATGTATATAAAGGCTGTAGTTGGAGTTCCCCGGGTAGAGGTTGTTGGGACGTTCATGCGTGAGCATCTCAATTCTTGTATCAGCGCTGATTACAAAATAAAATCTCTTATCTGTATTCATCTAGTCTGCTTGATTGGCTTATTTAGTTTTGAGGCCTTACTAACTATGAGTCTCACTCAGACTGAGCTGTCGGGTCAGTGTGGAGCTGGAGTCAGATTTCAGTAGTGAGTACAGTAGAATTTATTCCACACCGCCTACACTATTAATTCTGAAGGCCTTAAGGCAGATTTCTTTTACCCTGGCAACACATGATGTCAGCCACTGGCACTGTGCAACAATGAGCTCCTAAGAAACTAATAGGTCAGTGTTCACAAGCTCCAGTGCACAGATACAACATCAATACACAGACAATAAAAAGAAAAAAAAGGATAAGAAATTCACATTTCTGTTGGCGTCTTACTTTGGGAGTCCAAATGCCACCCTGTGGCACAAGGTAACACCCTGTCTTAGATTCACATCAGCTCATCAGTTTAACAAAGCCTCATTCACACATGAGGACTTGATAGCCAGACACTCTCAGCTGGTGACAGATGTTCTAACTGCTCTCCATAAGATTCACAAGTGCCTACCACCTGCTCTAGTTCCTGCTTCTCTTCCAGCAGAACTGCATTCTGCACCACAAGTTGAACCCTATTATCTTCCACCACAACAATATCCAGGAGACCCCAGTACCTGTTGAGGATTCTTGATATTAGGGAGTGTCAATTGTTCAGTTTGCTCCAAGATTCCCGACATCATCACCCTTCTCTCTGGCAAAGCACTTGAGCAACAGCCCTCTGGAAGGCAGGTAACCCAATCTGTTACACCCATGATACCTTTGTGGCAGAGTTTAAGTGAATATTCAACCACACTGTCAACCGATTATGCCATCTAATTCCAGACCCTTGTGGCTAGTGGTGGCTGGAATGACGAGGCTCTGATCATATGCTTCCAGAGGGGTCTTTCAGATGCCCTTAAAGATGAACTGGCAAACTGTGAACCTGTGCAGGATCTTGAGACACTCATCGATCAGGCCATCCATTTTGACAACCAACTATGAGAGAGGAGACTCAACTCTTCCTCTGCATCTGCCACTCACTCTCTGTTTTAGGAACTAACACCCAGGTTTCAAGGCACAGCAGAGTCCAGGAAATTGGGTAATTCCCGCATCTCTACAACTGATTGTAGTTGAAGAATGAGAGAACGGTGTTGCCTTTACTGTGGCCAACTGGGACACTTTCAAGCAAATTGCCCTGAGCTCTCGGGAAAAGCCCTGTCCTGTGCAGTAAAGGAAGGGCCGTCACAGAGTAACTAACCTTTCCCCTCTTTCCAACTCAGGACTTCACATACTATCAGCTGGGCTCAAGGTAAACACTCTTTGAGCATTGGTTGATTCAGGGGATGCTGGAAATTTTATAGACTTGTCAGTAGCTCTATATCCAAACAGAAGCACTTCCATTGCCTCTGACAGCCTGAAAGGCAGAACCCTGAGTCTCAGAAAGGTAACCCACTTCACTGCACCTCTTTGGTTGTTGTTTCACCAGCACATTGAGGAGTTAAGATTTCATCTCATCCAATCCCCAGATTTTCCAGGGGTTCTTGGTCACTCCTGGCTATTCCATCATAACCCCTAAATTGATTGGTCTTCAGGCACTATTCAGAAATGGTCCTCCACATGTCAGAAGACTTGTCTGCAGAATCAGGTTCTAACTTCCAATCTTGAACAAGATGCTATGAAACAGTGTATTGTGGAGTACCGTTGCTGCAGGTATCCATCCTTCACCTCCGTTGCTGGAGCTTGTTTCTTTTTTGTGGCAAAGAAGGATGGAGGACTGCATCCATGTATTGATTACCAAGGGTTATCACAGTTACCCCTTGACAAGCTGGCCATCTGCTAGACTGGATGACAGCTAACTGCAATAAGTTGTTGCCCAGGTTCCACACTATTGAGATGGTGTCAGGTCCCTCTAAACAAAAATGTAGAAACATTTAAGTTTGTTTCAGAAACCTGTTTGTCATAAGACTGGATCTGAGTGACTGCACAGAAAGCACATTTGATCTGACGATAGGACTGTTAAACATTCTCTCTTACATATAAAGTATAATGTCCTGTGTTTTATGGAAACATTGATTAATACAAATGAGTGTTTTGCATTAAATTAAGCTAATATACCCAAATATATACATTAGCCTTGGCTAAAGAGCAGGGGAGGAGGTGTCACAATTATTAAGGATGACAATCTAGACATTACACAAAAAGTTCCAAATACTAATATACCATATGGAGCCACAAGAAATAAGTCCATACAGTTGAATCTACTAATTATTATTTTCAGACCCCCAGTAATGTGCCTTCTCAGGCAAATCCACAGCCATCTTCACATCAGTCTTGTGCACACCCACTAGACCTTTAAATTAGCCATGATGAGTGGGTCTTTCCCCCTTATCTTTTTGTATTTTGGGCTGGATATTCGGCTTGTGCTGAGAATATTTTCTTTCCTCCTGCTGAGAAAGAATGATAAAGCCTCTTGCTGCTCTGCTTCTATGTGCTTTGCTTGTATTGCACGTCTGCCCTAGCTTCCTGACTGCTTATTTTTCCATCTTTTATCCATTTGGTAACAGACCCTGCTTGGTACTCTTTTCCACCCATAACAGTATGCCCACGCCAACCACTTCCTCTCCAGGTCCTGGGGGAAAGCCCCCAATCCAGCCTTCCAGAGCCAACTACTCCCGCAAGTGCTAAGACATGCTTGTCCCCTTAGCAGCCCCCTTATGCTGGGCAAACAGGGGGTGCAAACTATTCATTCTGCAGTGCTTCCTTGTGTTTGTGATATAGCCCTCCCAGTTCCCCTCAAAGAGCAGCAAGACTTGATTAAACTTCTAACTGGTAAAGCTCTGACTTTGGGCTACAGGCAGCTGGCAGCACAATCACAATCAGTTTTGTACTAAAGTCTCCATCACTGAACATTTGATAACTTCAAAAGGAAAGGTTATATGTTAAAACTATGATGAATTCAGAAATTCTGATTCAGAAATTCTGATTCTGATCCTAAGTTGCCTAAAGCTTCTGGTTACAGAATTGCACTTGATATATATAGTGTACAGTTATAGAAAGGAAATGATCTACAATCATACTATCTGGTCTCACCCTCATAAGGACGGATTGTCTTTTGAGTTCGGTTCCTCTCAGGGTTTCTCCTATTTCTGAAATACCATAATTTAGTTAGTTTAAATGAACACATTTTGGAAATGCTGCGATAATCTGTCCACTGCTCCTCCCCTGATCATAGGTCAGTGTGATTCCTATCCCTATGACCCTCAAAAAGTGCTTGTTGCTATTGCCCCATGTATGGTTGCTGATGTAATATAGTAATACAATGCAATAATATTGACTCAAAGTGCTCCATGAAGTGTGTTACCTCATAAGTATGCAACATCATTATGTTTATGTGAGAGTATGCATAAGTGACTGCTAAAATGGAGCTCCTGCTCTCACTGCCACAGCTCAGGTTTGAATCCAAGGCAGGGAACCAACCCATCCATTGAGGTGTTTACTCCCAAGCCCTGATAAAATAACGGGGTCAAGAAGGGCATCCAGTTTAAAACCTGCCAAATTAAAATATGCTGCTAGGATTTTATAATAACACCTGTCAGATACTTTATTAAAACATTTTCTAATGTGTGTAAAAATTGTAAATGTAAAGTATATTTATCACATTATGCTGATGATTTTATCCACAGCAGTTTACACCTGAGACAGAATACTGAGCTGAGCAGGTCAGAGCACCTTTACTCAAGGACCGATCAGGGGCAACTTGGCAATGCTGGGATTTGAATGCATGATATTCTGAATGATAGGTCAATAAGTAGGTATCCACTGAGCTACCATTGCCTGCTTCAGGCTCCACTTTCATTTCTAGTAATGTTCCAGGTCCCAATTCAGTTCATTAAACATTAGTCCAGTTCTGAACTTAACTTAACCTCTGAAAAGGCCTGATAGCCTGATGATCTAAGCCTACCACTAGCTGGAGCAGTTCAATTTTATATAATTCCACCCTTTAGTTAAATAATTTTGTTAACTTTATAGAAGGCATAATAACACTACAGTAAGGCAAGTTAATTAACATTACTTAATACAGTATAGGTGTGTTCACATCCCTAGCCCAGTTGCCCAGGACAGGGAAGCTTCTTGACTGTGCTGTTAGATTTTTGACAATAATTTGCAAATCTATAATAAATACCAAAAGAAAACAAATATACTCACTATTGTGTTTCTCAAAAGATTTTCATTTGTTTCATTTGTTTAACCATATATAAGCTCCACTGTTCTAACTGAAATTCCCAGGAAATATTAAATCCAACATTAAAGCCAACATTAAATCTACCAGGCCTAAGATTACAGTTCAAGTTGATTAGACACAATGTTTAACTGAATATCTGAGATTAGATCTGCTAACACATTTCTTGACAGTTCTCGATAACCAACTATTCTTCTAGCTTCACACTGACACATTATAAATCATTTCACTTTTATACCTATATACAATGAATAAGAATAAATCTTAGAAATTGATGTCTTATTCAATTCAATTATTTTATTCAATGAAGAAATTCTTCAGCCATCTTTAAGGTGTCATAAGGCTGCCCTAGTACATGAAGTGGCTGCCCACTCCACCATCAATAAACCTGAATAAATGTGTGAGAGTGGAGGGTTGACAGCATCCAAATCCCTGTTTACCAATAAATTCTATGCTCATAAACCCTCCAGATCTGCACCTTTGCATAAGAAAAAAAGCTATATTAAAAAAGGCTTGACTAAACAACATTAAGAGTCCTGAACATTAATTTGAAGGCTTTTCATAACTCTAACTTTGTAAGAGAAAGTTCTGCCCCTGCTGAAGCCTTTATTTGAGGTACCAAAATGTTTCTGCAGTTTATGATAAAAACAGGGATGTAGCTTTGCTGAAATATAACTGTATGCCTGTTATGTGTCATCAGCATAACAGAGGAAGGTAAATACCTTTTTACAAATAGTTGTACCCAGCCAGATGTAGTATATATAGAGTAAAGAACATTGGGCCTAGAACAGAGCCTTGTGGAAATCCAAACTAGGGAAGTGACCATATACATTTACAAACTGATAACAATCAGTCAAATAAGGTTTAAGCCAGGGCCATTCCTTTAACTCCAACAACATTATCTAGATACCATGGCTCTCAATAAACCACAAAGACTTTCTGTCCTGGTCACAGATATTGCTGTGAGATGCATACCAACTATTCTGGCCAGTGTGTGTGTGTGTGTGTGAGAGAGAGAGAGAGAGAGAGAGAGAAAGACTATAAAGCACTTCAATAACATTAAAACTGTCTGACTTAAATGACGGTTAAGATGGTAGTTGGGTTTGAGGAGACAAGAATCCTGTCCAATAAAATGGAGAAGCGGTCTCAGATTATTACACACATGGACTCTGTGAGCAGTACAAAACCATTGGCACTTGAGCAGACTGAGAAAACTCATGTCTGAATTGCTCAAACTGAACCTTGCAAGTCAGTTGTGTTCCAAATCCGTATATATTGCAAGAGCATGCAAGAGATTGCAAGAGCTTGTCAAAGAAATAAACACAAACTTCCACAAAGTCTGGTTCCAATCACTCACACACTATGTAATTTCATTCCAAACACTCGCATGATGCGTATTATCATTCAGCATATCTTTTTCTGACTTGCCAAGCCTTCATTCTCTTTATTGGTATTCCAGATCTTTGTCTTTTTTCCTTTGTTTTTTTGTGTCCAGTTGTGCCTAGTTTATCATTTTTGCTGACATTTTTTGCCTTACCTAATGTTTTGGATTTGTTTGCCTGCCTGCTACAAATAAAATATATTTTACAACTACATCCTCTTCTACTGCCTGGAAGATATAGGTTGCCCTTGTACAGACACGCTTGACCAATCTCACCCAGTTCTGCCAAAAACTTGATCAATCTTGCACACTCCTACAAGGGTTTACATTTCTGGCATTTGTCAGATGTCCTTATTCAGAGCAGCGTACAAAAGTGCTTTGAAGTTTCCATCAATTAAACACTGGTTCAGTAGGTCACAGACTTAGGATACCATCAGTCTAAAAACTGTGTTAGGAGGAACTTCCAACACACACAGCAGTGGGGTGGTGTGGGAGAACTTAGGCATGTTAAAAACAAGTTGTGCAGATGCCGAATCTTTCTGACGTTGTACAGAAGAAACTGACAAGAGCATGTGACATTAGCAACATGGGAGGAAAAGGAGAGCTGATTTTTTATGGTTACCCGAAGGTTGCAAGAAGTGGCCGAAGGGGAGATCAGAGAGTTGTTTAGGGATATCGCAAGATCCTGACCTGGGGAGGAATCACCTGGGATGACCAGCAGTTCAGTTTTGCTGGGATTGAGTTTCAGCTGATGAGCCATCATCCACAAATGATATGTCTGCCAGACATGCTGAGATCTGAGTAGAAGCCATGGTATCTGAGGGAGGGAAGGAGAAGGAGCATAGCAGTGGTAAGAGTGTGAGGATATAACTTTTCCAAGAGAGTATAGGGGGTGAAAAAGAGGGGCCCAAGTACCAATCCTTGTGGAACACCTTTTGGAGAGTCTGCATGGAGCAGATGTCAATCCCCTAAATGTTACTTTATATGAGCCACCATCCAGGTAGCAAGCAAGATGCTGTTCCACGAATTTCAAGACTCCGTCAAATGCTGGCAAAAGGTCAAGGAAGATGAGGACAGATGACAGCTTGCCTGATCTTGCAGCATGTAGTTTCTCAGTGACAGCCAAAAGGACAGTCTCTGTGGAATGTGTTGCTTTGAAGCCAGTCTGGTTGGGATCTTGGCAGTTGTTCTTCAAGAGATAGTCAGAAAGTTGATTACTAACAATGCGTTCAAGAATGTTAGAAAGAAAAATCCTTCAGATTCTTTGTTCTTTTAAAAAAAAGGAAAAGAAAAAAACTAACTCCAAGCTTGAGTCAGTATGAAAAAAATTAAACAGAAAATGGTAACCATATGGTGCATTGCTATTATGTCATTACACCAATATACGCTCACACTAGTCAATTGTCCAGTTTAGACAGTAGTGGACAATGTGGAAAATTGACCTTAGTCCATCCATACATTATAAGGTGAACATGCCAAATTCTGCATATATCGTAAGATGTGAGACAGCAACCATCCCATCGATATGTATTTTCAATTCCGTGTGAATTTCCTATGCTTTTGCAGCCTCTGAACTTTCTTTGTTAAGGGTGGCCCCACTCTTATGACTTTGTGAAGGAAAAAAACGCATGGTAAAGTATTAAAAAATAAATGTTTGTTTGCCATATATGATTGACAGTAGTATTGTCACCAGTCAGACATTGTTTCCATAGAGATTATTTGGTAAATAAATTACTTTATACACTATACTGTATAACAGCCAGTGCCAGGTTATCTAAGCAGAACTATGTGTCTCAGAATACAATGGACCTTCTCTTTCCTTATTATATATGGTGATCAGATGATATATGGTCATCATATATTTTTGGATCATTAAGAAAGACTTGGTACTGATAAAGCTTCATTCAGAATTCTTTCTGTGTTCAGGATTCTCATTTGGACAAATGTGAGGCAAAGACTCCAAAACTCCTGCCCACCTTCACCCATCCTGTTTTAACCAATTGATTTTAATACCTTATTTTTAATATGAAAACATAATGTGTGTATGTGGGTCTAGATCCAACAGCAGTAGCAGTACCATCTCTTTATTCGGAGACAGGAAAACCACCTTTGACATACCAAACAGTCTAGACTCATGACAGCATTCTTCTGCTCCCTGTTCACTCTCTAACGGATGAGGTGATGAATGGAAAATGAGCATACTGTACACCCCACCCCCTGCTTTTTAAACACTGGACTAAAGATTAAAGTAACATTTCCTTTCCCCCACCCCTCCTTAATGTACACGTGGACCTACTATCATTGGCATATTTTTTTTGTCTTTCCCTGTCATTCTTTCACTTTCTTTCACACTCTAATTCGTCTTCAGTCTCTAATTCTTTCATTAGCACTCTACAGTACTTGCTTACATCCTTTCCTTGCTTCCCCTTTCATTTTATACCAACTTTCTTTTGTTTGTGTGCTATCTTAAAATGTCTGTATGTATGAATGACAGCTGTGCTTCTTAGTAACACAGGCTGTTACTAATCATCTCCTTTCACAGGACAGTGATCCAGGAAGCAGTACTGGGAGGGAACTCTAAAGCACTATAAAATGAATTAAATCTTTATATCCTTTATATGGCTTATCAGGGCTATGACTGTAGTACAAGTGCTATCTGACAGTTGTATTATGTTTTGATTTAACCTTCAAATAAAAAACTATACAAAGTCGGTTTCTTTTACCATGAGCACAAGGAACATCCTCATATAGAGGTTGGGTTTTCTCTTGCTGGCACACTTCAGGAACAAAACTAGGGCATGAAAAGTATACTATGTTACAGACATAACTTTTAAGCAAATTCATAATTTCAAAATGTAAAACCTCAACATAAAAAAGATGTGTCATCTGTCATATTAACTAAACAGGCAAACTTGCATATAGGGTGATGTTTGGCTATCATTCAATATGTGAGAAATAACACAGTATTATGTGGTTATGCAAAAAATCCATCTTCAGACTGAGAAGATTTAAGGAATTAATGATTAAACATTTAATGAATAAGGCCTCCCTACCACTCAGGAAAGTGCTGCTCTCATTTCTTGCAGCATAGCGCTCACACCAGGCCTAGTTAATCAGTCAGCAAGAGTTGTCACTCAGGTTCCACAATATTGAGACTACATCTGGGCCCTGAGCTAAACAAAAATGTAGAAACACTCTTTGATCCGAAGCTAGGAGATGAGGAGGATATGTATTCAGTGACACAATATATTAAAATTATGTGCATCAGAACTTAATATACATAAGAATAAGTCATATACTAGTTTTATTATATTAATAATTTCTGCATCCTAGAATACATGAGGATAAAAAAGCACCATTGGCAAGGATGTTGCCTATAGGGCCAAAGGGATTGGCTGGCACAGAGGTCAATCCAAGTTTCCAAGTTCAGAGAATCTTATTGAATTTCTGACTGAATAAAACAGATTTCAAAAGCAAGCACTTTAGAGCTAATGATTACTCAGTATTGTCATATAACAGAGAAAGAGAGAGTACCAAAGTGATCTATCTCACTTTCTGATTTTTCCCTGCACACCATATCATTAATAATGTTATGAATTTTCATGAAATTCTGAACTAATGAAACCAAATGCTTGCAAATGATGGCACTGATCCAATGCCCATTATTGTTATAGGACAGATAACAGCAAAAAAAAATGGTGGATTTCAGAAAAAGCATATTGCATATCAGATCCTGCAACAAATAGCAAAGAATAGAATTGGATTTGGAAAATATATACATTTTTGTAACATATAAAGAAACCTGACTTGTTGAATGTCACACATAAGGTTGCAAGAAAGACTGACTGTTAAATCTTCCCCTAAGGTTTACATTAACATTTTCTTAAATAATTTGTAACATGGATTCATTTGTGAGAAATATCATTAGTGAACTGAGATAGTGAGACTATGTTTTTCTATCACTGTCACTTAAATAGGGTACACTGCTTGATGATAATATTGAATGGATTATTGAAATAACTAACTGAACTTGCAATGACACTTTATGTGGAACACAAGTATGGAGGTAATAAGTATTTATAGCTAGTTATCAAGAGCTAGTTTCATCTGAATGATAGATTCCAGTCATGTCTTCTCAAAAAGAAAGAAGTAAATCAATAAAATGAAAAAAAAAATCTTTTCTTAGCCTGCCATTAAATACGTATGTATGACATTTTTTGAGTGAGTTAAAAAAAAAGAAAAACCCACAGCATTCAACAGGCATTCATGCTTTATTGATATTGGCTGAAGCATCACTTACTTCCTGAATACGATCATTTTCTGCTTCCTTCTTTCAAAATTTTCCTTTCATCTGCCTGTTCTAAAAATACAACCTGACATGTCTGTCTGAGAATTGTGTTGAATCAGCATGTGGGAAACCTCAGAGGAATTAAGGTGTACATAGTGGCTAAAGTTTTCACTTCAGAAGGCAGAACATTCTGAAATTACCTATTTAAATACTACGTGTTAACTGCTTGTTTTAAACTAATCTTCTGTTGTAAGTTAGTGGGATATGTTTTTGTGCCATAGCTTGATGGTTGTGGTTGGGTGTACGCTATTTTATGCTCACTTTTTTTGACTATGGATTTTGGATTGTAACAAATAATAATAGTAATAATAATAAGAAAAGTAAATAAATACATAAATTAATTAATTAACAACAACAACAATTCTACTACTACTACTACTACTACTTCTACTACTATTAATATTATTATTAATTATTAGTAAATTATGGTTATTTCTCACACTAAAATTCATCTTCAGTAACAACAGCTTATCTCAGGGCACCATACCAACACATTCACAAAAACATTTATATATGTGACAATTTATCTTAGTAAACCACACAAATGTGGGGAAAGCAGTCACAAATGCATGGAGTAATAAGCATAGAACAACCTTTTTTCAATGGTTTATTTATGCCGGAATTCCATAGCAACAATCCAAATAGTGTCCCTCCCTTTAAACCCCCAACCCATCTCAGCTTGCTGGCACTAATGTCGTTTTAAAACACACACACACACATACACACACACACACACACACACACACAACACACACACACACACACACACACACAACACACACACACATCTGGACCAAAGGAACTGCAGGCTATTGGGATATCCAGGTGCTGTTGGTAGTCCAGGGAGAGAGAGAGAGAGAGAGAGAGAGAGAAGTGTGCATATGTTTGTCATTTTCAGTTTCATGGAGGTGAGTCAACTTCACAGTAAATGCTGACTTTGTGCAAGTATTCGTTCTGTAATCATTCTCTTGACTCCACCTTATCCACTTGAACTGAATTGTTAAACAGTACAGATCTTACACACACAGCTTGTGAAAAGTTTGATGCATGTTTCATAATCCCTCTTGACTCTCAGTAAACGTAGAACACCACCCCTTTATTTTCATTGTCCAATTGTACCTCTTTCTTCCTTTTAGTGTCTGTTGCATACCTTTTTTTCTTCTCTTTCTCTCATCCCCCACTTCTCTCCTCTGTCTGCTTTCTGGATTCTGCAGAGGGGTGGACATGTTGCTGTGATGACATCACCACTCGGTTTCAGCTCACATCTGGAACAGTTCAAGACATGGTGCACAGAAAGAGAGACAGAGAGAAGGAGCAAGTAAGACAGTGTTTGATATGGAGAGAGTACTGGAAAGGTTTTCATTAAGAGTTAGATCTCAATTTCTTATATGATTAATTTTAATTGACTTAGGCTTGCATGATTACGACGACTGATTACAGCTTTCTAATACACTGTCCAAAGCATCAAGATATAAAAATACAAAAATAAGTATTCTATAATGAGACTGCTTTTGTAAGTACATTATAATTAACTGATCATTGTTTTACAATTCTAAAATAAAAAAAGGAACTTTTAGAGTATGGGTGCTTGTGTGGGGGGTGCCTCTGACATGTGCATGGAGAAAATCCTGTTCCAGTAGACACATTTTCCATCGTACCCAGACAGACAGACAGACAGACACACAGACACACACACACACACACACACACACATATAAATTATTACACTTATCCAGTACTCAGCAGTCCATTTGGAAAACATTAAGACGAAAACACACTGCAGTCCATCCAGTTTATGTGCATCCACAAACCTCACTTAAGTTTTATATAAAATCCAGGATTAGACTGTTATAATTCCTAAAAGATTTTTGTTCTATATGTGAGTCTATATGGTATGTTTATTTTGTGCGTCTTCCTGAGTAATAGGGTTCGTATGGGGAGCAGGTGACGACTTTAAGGACATTCCTCTACTCGCCATAAGGGGGCAGAACACACTGTGACTTTAATCATGTGACCAGATCAAAGGACTGGAAATATATGGTTTTCAAAAAAAAAAAAATTCTCCATCTGAAAATATAATATGTTCTATAAAAAAGACATTTATCTCTCATTTACTGTATTTCTCACACTTCACTGTGCTCTTCAGCACAGATGCTATATTCAGTGCAATGGCAAAACTAAAAATAACTGCTTTCCATTAAAAATTGAAGGTCCAAGTAAAGTTAAAGTAAAGGAGGAAGAAAGGTATTGAAACTACGAAGAGCAGAACTAAGAGGAAGAACAAGACAGAACGAGTGAAATACATCTGGCATGCAGTCGCAGGCTGCACATATGGAATGATGAATGAACGAAAGCGACAGCCCACCTCCTCTCTTTTTTTTCCCCTATTTCCTTATTCTTTCTGTTCTACAACCTATTTTGAGTCAGTTTAGGTTCTCTCCAAAACCGAACCCATAAAGAAGTTTTGATTTCTTAAGCAAGCTGCTAAATAAAGGATGGATATGAAGAAGTGGGGTGTTTTGTATGTATAATGTCATACAAAGGCAAAAAAGTCAATACTTTTTGTTTTTGACACAGCGAGAAATAGAGAAAGAGAGACAGAAAGATTTTCAGAAGAGTCTTTTCCATTCTGTTACTTAGCAATGATTATGTTTCCATGATTAAAATTTTTTTACACTTAGTCATCCATGGCATACATAGTCTGTGTGTCACATCCAGCTAGACCATAGTTGGGGGTCCTGTTGAAATTAAATGTCCCGTTTTGTTTTTTTTTCCGCCAGGAAAAGCCATTAGCCTGTTGTTTATGTTCTACCACTCGGTGGTAGTCAGCGTCATCTTCTAAGCTTTAGTGTGCTGAGGTAACAGGGTGAAGACAGCCGATGCCAACAGACTCAACAAGTTTATTAGGAGAGCAGGCTTTGTCATGGGAGTGGAGCTGGAGTCTCTGGTTGAGGTGTCTGAGAGGAGAATGCTGAAGAATCTTCTCAGGATCCTTGACAACTCGTCAAACCCCCTACATGCAACACTCGTACCAGAGCACATACAGCTGTAGACTGAGACCACCGAGAACAACCACAGAACACCACAGGAGGTGCGTTAATAAAATACAATGTGCAATATCATACTATAATGCCATGTGAAATACCATATTATGTGCAATATGTTTTCAGTTCCCTAGTTTCTCTTGTAATCTGAAGCGGTCTCTGGCAAAAGAATTTCCTTCAGGATTAATAAAGTTCTATCTTATCTTGTCTTATCTTATCTTATCTTTATACCCATATGCGAGGCTTACTGTGACTCCCAGCTATGCCATGACATATATGTTTTCCAGGATTCCAGAATGCCTAAATAATTGAGGGGTGAGCAGGCCCCACTGACACCATTCCTCTAGCATCAATTTCATTGCCAGGAGTTCACAATTAATGTCATAGTTTTGTTATGCGGGTTACAGCTTCCTGGAGCACAGCATGGAGTTTAGGTTTCTAATGCATCCATATAACACTTCCCAGGTTTAGGTAGGAGGAAGCTGGGGGTAGGCTTGGAAAAACTCATTTTGTACTTTATTAATTACTTTTTGCTTCCAGATAATGTATTTTCTAATCTCTCTCTCTCTCTCTCTCTCTATCTATCTATCTCTCACACACAGCTCATCTCTCTCCTTTTTTCCAGGTTGGTTTCAGGTGGCTAAAGGCTTGTTGGGTGTGTTCATTCCATGTAAGCTTTCATGAGCCTTTCTTGAACACTGACATGGGGCAAGTTGCTATATAATTGAAACCTCTGATAATCCTTCGGTAAAAGCTGGCAAAAGAAGAAACAAATCATTGGAGCTCTTTGATAATGTTACATATAGTTGATGTTCACACAGTCTTGCCAGTACTTGTTTGATGTAGCTCATGTGACTCTGCAGAGAAGGTGAGTAGATAAGATTATATTGTATGTGATAAATAGTATGTCATGCAGGACATCGTTGGACAGCACTTGGAAGTCAGTAAGGTAGTGCAAAAGATGAATGTTAATAAGGTTGTAAGTGCTTGTAAGGGCACCACCACACTCAACACTGGGTGCCATCAAGGGCTGTGTGCCCAACCCATTGTTGTTCATTGTGTTGACTCAAGGCTCATCCCGAATCATATCAAGTTCCCCAATGATATGACCATGGTGGGTCTCATCAGTAAGAAGAAATTGAGTTGTAGTGGCTAATTGCCTGCTGTAGAGCAAACAGCCTGTCTCTGAACATGAACAAAACAAAAGAGATGGTTGTTGACTTCAGGAGCACACAAAGCAAACACTCTGTATTGAACATCAACAAATCCTATTATATATTGTAAAAACCACCAAATTCCTTTGTGTTCAGCTGGGCCCAGATCCCCCATCCGCACTACATTCTTCAGAGGGAAAAATTGAGAACATCCTGAGCAGCTGCATCACTGCCTGATTTGTAAATCACACCATATCAGATCACAAGACACAAGTACAGCAGGTAGTGATGATCAGTGGAATCTGCATTGTGCATTGTGTAATGCAGCTTTACAAAAATATAAAAATTAGGAATAAAAAATTACAAAGTTTAAACTTTAAATTTATGTTTTCCCTAATTCCCTAATGTAAGTCATCACTGCTCTCACTTTTGCTAACCCTCTATAGTGTTTGCATATGCATTTGTAATTCTGAAATCTTTGTCAGAAAACTGAAATATGCTTATCACAATATATGACATCACAAATTTGCTAATGACAGAGGAAGAATTACTGAACATCCTGCATCTCACACACTGGACAAGCTGAATCCGAAGTAATTTTTCCCCTGCTTGCTGTCTAAGCAGAAAACAAAAATGTTCCTTGAAAAGGTTAACTGTGACAGGAAAGTGAAAAATGTAACAAACGAAAGCAACACCAAAAAATTATTGACAAAATTATTATTATTGTTGAAATTATTGATTAAAAAATGTCACATGAAGTATGTCCGAGGGCCTTTCCAAGGGTCCTTAAATGATGGAATTCTCCATTGCCAAAGGTTAAATATGGTTGCAGGATGGTGTTGTGCTAGAGATCAAGTCAGTGGAACATTCATATTTATAATGTATGGGCAAACCAGAGGACTTTGGCAGGTTTGCCAACACAGTAAGTCAGGGTTACTGGAGCCATGATTTGGGTCAAACGGGTGAACATTGCACTACCTCACACTGGGTTAAGGAGATGTGATGATTTTGACATTGGAGCAGTGAGAAACTATAAACAGCACGAAATTTGGCAAAGGACATGAGCAACAGCAAAATTTGTTTCAAACAAATATAATGTTACTTCTAAAATACAGTGAGCTATAGCTCCTCCCCATAAATGACTACTTTTCAGCGCAATTGTACCAATGTGTGGAAAGTGGTTGGAGTTTTATTTGAAGCTGCTCAACAAAGTCATAGTTGATGAAGTTCCATGTGATTCTGGTGTCCATCAGGGCTGAAATGAAAGAAGAGGAAATAAATAAAATAATAAAATAAAATTGAGTTGAGCTCTGAGGGTTGTGATCAAAAACTAAAGCAACAAATCTGAAGAAAGCAATGAAGGCTGATTTTTATTTAACGACTCAGGGCAAACAATCCAAAACACAAAAGTCAGTGCCAAAAAACAGGCAAATAATATTGAGAGCATCCAAACATCCAAGTTGGACACCCAGAAACCCAGTTGGTTTACTTACCTGTAAACACCCTAGATCTGCTCTTTACCTAAAAAAGGACAAAACAGTCTAGTCTCTATTTGGGTTGTTCCATACCTGAGATGCTTTAGCCCTCACTATAGGAGCTACCAACAAATAGCCTACACCTTTTGATCAAAGTAGCCATTGCAGGTCATACAAAACCAAAAATTTGATTGAAATATTTGGCAGCACTGATGCACTAAGCATGATATGGGGTTGTGCAAAGGATCTTGATTGACAGAAACAAAGGTACATAATGAGGTCAGATTGTCAATTGTCTGACTCAATCCAAATGAAGGGCATTAAGGACTCTGTTGTGGAATGTAATTATCAAAGATGTACCACAGTGCAATATACAATAAGATCTTGTAAGGAATATAGATTAACAAACAGTGTAATGATCCATCATCACCAATATATAGCGGTTCCCCTGGTAAAAACAGTCAGTTCCATTTTGTCAGCAGCAATTATTTGAAATGGGTAAAATAGGAATGTGGAAAGATAGGAATGAGTGTTGCCTGTGGATTGGGCACAGGAGAACACAGTGACTGACAGACACATACCCAGACTAACTGCTAGAGATGTCTGAAAACATGTCAGGCCATTATGGCTCTATGCAAGGTTTTAGCCAAACCATAGTAACTCATTGCAGGGTCTCAAGATTCAAGATTCAAGATTCAGGAAGCTTTATTGTCATTTCAACCACATATAGCTGAAGCAGTACATAGTGAAATGAAACAATGTTTCTTCAGGACCTGGTGCTACATAAACATACAACAACATAGAGTTCAAACACAAAAAACAACAACACAGAGCTAGGACAGAAGTTTGTCTTAGCTACGTAAAGTGCACAGTGTGCAGCTAGGTGCAAACAGAGAATAGAGATCAATCAAGAAGAAGCTTTTTATTGTCATTTCAACCACATACAGCTGGCGCAGTACATAGTGAAATGAAACAACGTTTCTCCAGGACCTGGTGCTACATAAACATACAACAACAAGTTCAATACAAAACAACAAACAACACCACAGAGCTAGGACAGAAGTTTGTCTTAGCCATGTAAAGTGCACAGTGTGCAGCTAGGTGCAAACAGAGCATAGACAAGACAGTGCAAAAAAGACAATAAATACAATAAAGACAACACAAAAGAACACAGGACACTTAGCGCTGAAAAGAAATAAAAGAACGTGTACTGGAATGTAAGTGAAATAAAATAGATAAACTGAAATGATGTAAAAAAAAGTATTGTGCAAAAATATTGTGCAAAAATACACAGCAGCGGTTGAGGTAGTGCAAATAGAATAAACATAAATATAACTATAGCAGCGGATGACAGGTAGAGGTAGTGCAGTAAGTAATGAACAGTATAAATTTTGTGTGTGTGTGTGTCCACACAGTCAAGAGAGAGTGTGTGTATCTGTGTGTGAGAGAGACAGAGAGTTAATATACAGTTCAGTCCTGAGTGAGAGTGTGTGTGTGTGTGAGAGAGTATAGAACAGTTCAGTCCTGAGTGAGAGTGTAGAACAGTTCAGTCCCGGGTGTTGAGGAGCCTAATGGCTTGAGGAAAGAAACTGTTACACAGTCTGGTTGTGAGTGCCCGAATGCATAGACAAGACAGTGCAAAGAAAAAAAAATGTACATATCTAAGTGCATCAGGAAAGAAGCAAAGAAGACAACATGCAGGGTATTTTAGTAAAATGGTGGCACATGTGTCTGCATAATATGAACATACATTACAAACTGTGAGGTAACTAAAATGTGACCTCAATTTCATGAGATATAGAAAAGCATCACAGAGACTCTATAAGTGTGGTGCATATCCTACCTCAAGGCAAGAAAAGACTTTGTAAGTCTGGGTCTGTCCATTATTGGTCTGCCCTGTTCCAGTTATTCTGGATTTGTACATGGTTCAAGGATAGGTGATATGGTACAGGCATAAGTAAGAGGAGGACTTGGGTGACATGCAGTATCTGGGAAGAAGCAGACACATGATTTACCTGCATAGAGGTTGGTATTTGCTGGTAATGTTCTTTTTGCACATCACAATCTATTGCTGCTAAAGTTTCTAAAGTTTCTTGAGGCCCACTAAGGGCTTATAATCTGTAATCTGTAGTGAATGGGTGGCAGGAAAGATAATGATGGAAATAATGAATTGAGCAGTTACTGCTCAATTCACAGTTACTGATCAAAAGTGGACCATTTTTGCACGTGACTGGAATATACAATTACATGTTCTTTCCCCTCAGTGAAAGGACAGACCCAATTTTGCATGAAGGGAAGCATCTGTGTAAAAAAAGTTTTGGAAGTACCATAAATGGTGTGGATTTTAATGCTGAAACACCAATAATAACAATCACCAACAGTAAAAACAGAGACCAAGAAAAACCTTGGAGTAAGGCATATTAGGCATAAGGCAGTAAGGTCAATAGTGTTGAACACTCTAGCTTTGGAAAGTCTGTCAAGGTGTCATCAACCTGAAGAAGTTGGTGTGAATCTTTGACTGTGACCTCAGTGAGGTATTGGTAATCATACAGAACTGATGTGTGCCATCCTTTTTCTGGACAAACACACCCAGAGCCAAGCCTGGACTGTGAGACACCACAATAATATTGTGATGAAAAGCTTGGACTATTCTTGTTGCAAAAGAGCCTAGGTAGCAGATGATGTTAAAGTCAGCAAAGTGTACCAGTAGGCCTCTGAGTAAACTAGTTCTTAATCATTCAAGCTTGTTTCATCCTCTTCTGGCATTGCAAGCTCTTAAGAGATAGCAATTGCTTAGACTAATGCATACTTATCATGTGAGTTGCCATTAACAGTGAAAAGTAGACCTAAGCTTGCAAATAAACAGGTTCGTTAGTGAGGTTAACTACACTGACAGCACCCATTCTACTTGGAGGTCAGTGTTCCAATGATAGCTAAATAAGGAAGGTTGTGGTAAATGTGTGAGACAACTTTTGAGTTATACGGCCAGCACAAAAGACTTGCTGACTGATTGAGTGGACAGAGTGCAAATGGATTTATTACATTAATCAGTGATGAAGGAAAGAACCAGTGTCCACCAAAGCATGGAGTTCAATACCAGCTAGAGTAATTTATATGAATGTTGTTAGTAGGGTGGGTTCAGAATCCACAGCATCTGAATGGACCATTTGTGGGGATTACCATTAAGCTTGCATTTGTCACTCAATGTCAGATTCTAATCATTTTCCAATTGTGATGTACAGGGGGCTGCTCCACTGACAGATGGGCAGAAATGTACATGTGTTGGATATGTGTAATATTTATGTGAAGGTTTGGCATGAGGTGGTGATGGAGAAATAAAGTCTGGAGTGGTTTGACCATCTATGTTGGGGCTTGGTGAAGGTGACCAAGCAGCATAGGGACTGGAACTCAGAATATGATTTGCCTTGGCAATATCACTGTGAATATTGGTGTAATTGTATGTTGTATTCTGACTCACAGTTCAGGTGAGTAGATATGTCTTTGATGATAGAATTAATCACTGGAAATTTATGTTCTTTACAATACATGTCTGGTAGATGTCTGGTTGTGTTATCCACTAGAACACAGATGATGGGTACTATCCAGTTTGTCTGGAGTTCTGCTGTGAAAGCTTGAAGGCATGGGCAGTCTAGAGTTCAGCAATGACAGCTGTTAATTTAGTGGTAGGAGCAACCAAAGTGCTATGGCTAGGAATTCACCATTACCGACATGACAGTGGAAGGGGTTGCTACACTAATGACAGATTGAGCATGATCAGAAATTTAGTTGGGTTTTAACTGGTTTAAACCAGTTTAAACTGGTCAAAAAGCTTCAGTCACTAGATTTGCATAGATTTCCAAAGCTGTTTGTGGTTTACATGAATAGGCATTTAAATATGTCTGAAATGTGGCCAAAATCAATAATCAAAAGATAGCCAGCATTCACCGCAGGGGAGAGAGACTGCCAGAATATATATACCTGATGGGTAAACTTTACAGGAAGAAGTTTGGCTTTATCCATTAGTGCAGCTGATATATTAAGTGTTATTTCAAATGTCTGTTCACAACAACTGCTAACCAATGTAATGCTTGGTCTTTTTGCTCATAAAATGAGTTGATATTTCAGTGAACATTGACTTCTTACCAAGCGCTTTACTGTGGGATTTTGTCTTTATTCTGAAAGAATATTCACCTGGTTGCCACACTTCTGCATTTACCTGCAACAGTGAGTCAGACCTATGAGAGATTCAATTCAATTCAGTTCTATTTATTTGTATAGGGCTTAAAAATGGATATTCACATGGCTTCTTAAGCACTAGTGTGGGCAACAGTGGGAACCAGGGTCTACTGTCTACTGCACCACACAAACCTTTGCAGCACATATCAATGTGTCTGGCTTCACTCCAATTATATGATGTATGTACAATGAATCAATTATATGATGAATCAATTATATGATGTATGTACAATAGTATTAAGATGGTTCCACATTCAATGTGAGACTGAGAGCTGTAAATGCAAGCAAGGACGCCAGATCTGGCCCAGATGGCCTGGTCGCTGTTGGAGGGACCCATTGTTCAGAAACCCATTGTCCAAGTATTGCAGTATCCTTTTTTCTCTTGCTTTTCCCTCATAGGCTTTAAGACTTTTTTGTGCCAGGCATATAAAGCTAAATTTTGCAAGGATGATTGTGCCACACATGCCTGGATCATCTGTAAACAAAGTGGCAGAGTGCCTTTCTGCATACTGTACTAAGTGTCCTATTGCCAGGGTGGAGGATTCAATAAGTTCTGTCACAGACAGGTTGTTAGAAAGCAGCCTGTACACCCCATGTCATCATCAGAATGAAGCCAGTCGATTTGCAAAAGATGCTGCATTATTCATTATGCATCTGAAAATATCACCACCATGCACTTTAACAGCATGCATGTAACCCAGCATCGTGTTAGCTCAAGCTCAAAGAACATGTGTATTAAGGCATACAGTTTAAAAATCTACTTTGTGTTCATTTATGCTGGTAAAGTCTAAGTCTAAATTTTCTGATACTGGTAAAGCTGAAGCCTCAGCTTATAAAAGATTCCGCTACAGCATTCATCAGAAGAGACTCTTATACATTGGCTGCAGAAGTGCAGTGGCTGCATTGGCTGTAGCATCTCTCATAATTACTCAGAGCCAAAACTATTTATATAGCCAAAGCTGTGTATTAGCTTTGTATACCAACTCACTCTGTGGTTAAGCACAAAGAGTAAGCATTATGTTGGGGAAAAAACTTCATGCAACTTGAATAGAACCAATAGCCAGTTAGCAAAGTACACTAATATGTAACAGACCCCTTAGTTTACAGACATTGGTTTTCATACACATAGGAAGCAGTAATGCACCCATATGTTGTTAGTTGAAAGCCCAAAAAGTAGCTTAGTCAAAGACCAACTAGTCAAAAGGGGATTGCGGAAGTGATCTGAAGCAAGGGAGAAACCCACTTGGTCAAAATACAGAGAATTAAGGTAGATCAAATCTTGGGGTGTGAATGCATGCTGGCTATACCTGATGAGATCAAGGCAGAGATTTTTGGTCATTGTGGGAGCACCATGTTTTCTGAAAGCTAAACAGCATTTTAGAATGTTGGTTTACTACTGGAAAAATGACTACATACTGAAATGTGTATTTTTGTTTGCTTTTTACTGAGGTTATTTCATTCTTTAAAGAAGTGGGAAAGGACCACATAATTATAACATAGAATTGAAGGAGGATGTACTTTCTTTTTACCATGAATGTAAATTACAAGCTGTTTCACAGATATCCCTGAAGTGAGGTGATCGGGTACTTAAAGTAAATATTACATCATTGTCATTGTATGACTTTGTGGGAGGTCTCAGCTTGGTGCAATGCACACATGAGGATGCCCAGGTGTTACAACACTGCCCCTGGAAGTTAGGACAGGGCTGTCATTCTGATGACCATGAAGTAATAAAACCAGGAAGTAATCAAATCTTGATTGTAGCTTCTTCTTCTTTGTATGGACTGCAGAATATCAGGTATGCTTCTTTATAGTTCTGCAGAAGAAGAGTTGAAGCGATGTCTGGGAACAAAGACTGAAGTGACTGAGTAACTGAGTTGTCCTGAGTCAGGCAGCCCACCCTGTGTGTATGTGTGGGTGTGAGAGAGATCATGTGTAAGGACTCACTCAGAAAATGCCACTGGACCTTAAAAGGAGATCATGCATTTGCAGACATTAAGCACAGACATTAAGCACATCAATATTAATATACCGCTAATGCGTATTATTTATAATATTATTTATAATATTTATGTAATATTTATTTATTATTTATTCAAAATATGTTAACACAATTGCTTTCACACAGTACATTCAGTTACATCAATATAGCTGTCAAGAACTGAATTAAGGGAGAGAGAGAGAGAGAGAGAGAGAGAGAGAGAGAGAGACAGAGAGAGAGAGAGAGACAGAGGGAGACAGAGAGCGGAAGAGAGAACAAATTTCCACTTATTTTCCTGCTCATTCATTCTGACATGAGAGAGGGAGCAGTTAAAGTCTCCAAGGAGATGAACACTGTGTGTGTGTGTGTGTGTAAAAGGGGGAGGTTGGGAGTCCCAGAACGAGCTCACTTAGTCTAGGATGAGTCAATAGGAAAACATCTCTCCATCTGTAGAGCAATGTGAAGCCTTCTGCTCTTCTATAACATTGCGCAGTGAAACACACACACACACACACATACATATTTTACATTTTTTATGGTATTCGCTTAGATTAATTTGTAATCTTGTCTATGATTAAGATAATTAAATATTTTGATCTTTTAACCTATGTGTATGTGTATCTTTAGTGGTGTGTGTGTGTGTGTGTGCGTGTGTGTTTGTGTTTAGAAAGGATGTCTGGTAGAGGCATTAGAGTCCCTCTAGTGTCATTCATCATAGTCTAAACTAAACTCACACATACACACTTTTCATCAATTGTTATTTCTTGTAGAATTTATCACCTGGACTTCAACTACTACCCAAGTATTGAGAAAAACTAAAGCAAGATTTGTATGAGTCAGATAACAAGAACTGACTTAATTGCCAAAAATGTTCGATGTTTTTATTTATTTCACCAATATTAACCATCAAAGGTAATCATCATCAACTGAATACTTTCATGTATACCAAATCCTTTTAACAAAGTCACAAAAAGTATAATTTGCCTTGAATACGACTATCATCTTTGTTATCTATGCCTTGGTTGCATCTCCCTCTGTACTGTTTGTTCAGTTACATAGCTCCTGCTCTCCTGACTAGCAGGTGTGTGGCAAAGCAATGTAGCCAAGCAAGTATCCCTTGCTTTATCATGTACTATCTGCTGCTGAGTTTCATAAATCCTGTAAAGCTGCTTTGCAACAATGTGCATTGTTAAAAGCACAATACAAATAAAATTTGATATTTTTCTCTAATACACAGCTCTAGGGCTCATTTTCCCCAACAGCTTGGGTCCTCCCTCAATGAATATGGTTAGATTTTAACGCATAGACTGGAATGACTAGCATCTTCACTATTGAATATAATAGCTGAGTTGCTAGCACAATTATCCCCCACTATCCAACATACTTGCAGGTCTGTGGCTACATACTGCTAAAGCTTTTAAGAAATTTTCTTTTGGTTAGGTAGTTAGCTGGGTTCTGCTAATATATACATTTGGCACTGTCTGACTAAAGAGCCATGCTGCAATCATCTGGAAATCTAAGATGAGCATTAATTATGTGCTCACTGCCTCAACATTGACCATCTTAAAGAAGCTGTCTCTGGTTCAGACATGTCAGCACTTCACTTGACTTGTATATTTATGGATTTCCAAGTCAAATCTGACTCAAGTGCTCAATTTCCTAGTCATAATGGCCAGTAAAGACTTATAAGCAGAGTAAAAAAGAAGAGAAAGATACACGATATGGCGAAAAGAGTATGTTATGTTACAAAGTTGGAAGTACACACTTGACTAGAATATCTTTGTATGCTTTAGCATTATGATTTCACTTCAAGGGAACCAGTGGCATAGACTAAATCTGTACTAGATTCATTGTCATGGCTCCTTTACACAAGTGGTCCATAAAGACATGGTTTGCTGATGTTAGTGTGTACTTTATAGCACAAGGACACTATGTCTCACTATGTGGTCACTACCTGGGAGCTTTTTTCAGTGAAGCCACAGTTGAACTGCAGAGCACTTTCTCTCAAGAGACGCATGCTTGCTTCTACACCTGGAAAGTATACCTCACTGAATACTGTCACTGTGGATGCCTCCTAGACTGGCTGAGAACAGTGTGGTGCCACAGGGGCACAGGGACATTTTGGTCCACTGTGGTAGTCAGATATATCAGCTACTAGATCCATATGAAAGCTGATAATGAATATTACATTATTTTTATGAATTGTAAATTTTTCGTTTTTTAAATGAAAAGAAATTCCAGATTTTCAATGCGGTGTCAGATTTTTGGATCTCACTGTATGCTTATTACATACAGAATTGCCAGGGTTCTTTGTCATCTAGAACCAGCCCAAATTTGCCTGACTAGTGAAGATGCCAAGGAAAGAAATCTGTATGCAGTAATTGCAATTCCTATATTTCACATCATTTTGTATTCTTGTATAAAATGTGACAACAAAATGGTTTCTGTATCTTTCTCACCTCTATCACTTTCTCTAACTCACTGTTCTTGTTATATATAGTGTGTTACAGTTGGAGTTAGAGGGTTGTTTTAACCATTTTTTTTTTTTATTACTGTCAATGGTTTCATATATAATTCTAAACACAAAAGTAAGCAATTTTACTATTTTTGCACATTATACATTTTCCAGTGCACCCACGTTCCTTCCCTTGCCACCACTAATGGGTGTCTGGAAGCTTCGCCATGACTAATGGAAAAATTTCAGAGGAGGGTTTTTTTCCAGCTTTTAAAACCTCGAACCCCCCTCAGTACCCAGAGCACAGCAGTTTTTATGAGAAACACTCAGTGATGACTCCACTGACTGTACACAGACAGAGAGAGGGAGAAAGAGGGAAAAAGAAGTAGAGAGGGAAGGGGCCAAGGAACTCTGGCACTGTCTAAAATGTTTCTATAAGAATATGGAGTTTTTGCAGAAATTAAACTTCTGGTTATTCTTTGTCTCTTTCTCTCTCTCTCTCTCTCTCTCTCTCTCTCTCTTGTGGTCTTATGGTTTCCGTAGCCTCTTTTCATTCATGTCTTTTACCTAAGCTCTTCTGTCTCTCTCTCTCTCTCTCTCTCTCTCTCTCTCTCTCTTCCTCTCTCTCTCCTCTTACCCTGTCAGCAGTTAAACTCTTTACATTGTTTTCTCAGCTCTATTATCAGAAAGGGTTCCAGGGTTTAGGGAGGTAGCACTGGCCTCAGATTCATCGTCAGCCATATTTAAAGGGAAAAGGAATTAAGGATTTGTAAACGGAACAACTAACATTATAAATATGCATTGAACAAAGACCTACTGAAAGACCCAGTGAAACTGACTGACTCATTTATTGTTGCAGACTCATAATTTAATTAGCCACAAATCCATTAATCTCCTAATTAGATCAAAAACCTTTTTTACACAATAAATCATAATGCATGTACATTCTATTTAAGATTCAGCTACAGAAGAACTTTTGTATTTTATCATGACATCATTTTTTGCACTTTTGAACTATTTGTGTTTTAACTTCATTAACTTCTTTTACTTCAATTATCAGCATAAGTATTATTTACATAACCAATATTAAAATGCATTTTATTGTCTTATATTGTGCAGTACTTTTTTGCTTTGCAGTTTACCTTTTTTGGTTCCCTTAATCTTTGACATTACCCTTTTCCACTGACTGTGCTTTCTTCTCTTTTTTTCCTCTTAAAACATTATTTAAAATATTTGTCTCTTACCCATTCCTCTCTCTCTCACTCTCTCTCTCTCTCTCTCTCTCTCTCACTCACTCTCTTCCTCAGGAATGAAGCGGAAGAAACACCTGATGATGAATACAGTCACTGTACAAAAGGCCACGCCCATAGTTTGTGATTTGGTGGCAAAGATTTCTTGGGCCATTCTGATTGGTTTATTTAAATTCAGTGCTTCAGGTAAAATAGCATTTTGGCACCTGAACAACCTCTTGTGCTGCCCAAATTGGGAGAGGCAGAAACACAGAGAAGAGTGAGAATGCTGCTGTTAGAATGGTGAATTGCTGAAGCTGTATACATAGAAGCAGGAACACAAATGACTTAGAGGATTGGAAAAACAGAAAGAATCGATTTCAGCCACAGATATACATATCACGAACATGGGAAAGAACAGAGAAAAGCTTAATTTTCATCTAGAAAACTAAGTTGTTGGACAGAAGACAGCCGGCAGAGGTACAGAAAAACAACTAAAAAGAGAGAGAACAAGGAGAGGGGAATGAGAGCAATCAGAGTGAGTTCTTTGTGGAGTTTACCATGTGTCCCCCACCCTCCTGCTGGACCCTGCAGCTCAGAATTATGATGTCAAAGGTAGCAAGAGGGAGAGAGGGAGCACATATGTTTCTGCTATTACTGTAAGAGTATGGCGAGAAAGAAAAGGAGAAGAGGTTGGAGGAGGAGTGAGTGAGAGTATTATCATGGAGGGGAGGGGTTAAGAGTGAGTGGGTGAACAGCCTGTTCCACCTCCCCAACATTTGAAAACCCACCCACTAATTCTTTCACTCCACAGCGCTTGAAAAAAAGTAAGAGAAGCCCAAGATGCTTACTTTTATTAGAATGAAAATATCAACAAAACATCAGAAATATGGTTTAGAATATAATAATTAGTAGGAGTATAAGTAGTACTTGTAGAAGTAATAGTAGTAGTAGTAGTCATAGCAAAATGTATCAATACACGTAAAATAAAAATGTTTCATTAACAATAAGAAGAGGATAAATAAAGTTAACAGTAAGAAAAGTGTTTGGTAGTGACACAGAACGATGAAATGATGTTTACAGTGTGAACTCCTGTGTGTGTGTGTGTGTCAGAGAGAGAGAGAGAGAGACAGACAGACAGACAGAGTAACATTCTTTTTCTCTTTTTTTTCTGCCAAAAATAGATACAAAAATAGTTTATGTTGAGGGGGTCAAAGCTTCATTATGGAATTGCTGAATGACATTTTCATGCTTCTAAAAAAATTAACTGAGAATGTAATACAGATTTGTCTCATACTTACAATAAGAAATAGAAATAAAAAATAAAGGAAATAAAATTACCCATCAGCCCCTGCATATCTCACACCTGACGCCTGTTTCACCTCAATTAGCACCACTACTCAAGCTGTAGTTTTTCCGTGTATTATTGTTAAACTTTTGTAGTTGATGTTGTTGTTGTTGTTGTGTGGGACAAAGTATTACTTAAAGCCTTTGCTTTGTATTCACAGTTCATGTTTATTTTTCTTCTTTTCATACCTTTTTGTTTGCACTGTACTTAAAACATTATATTTGCATCTGGCTTTGGCTCTCATTTGAGACAGGAGGGAGGGATGCTACCTGATGTGGTAGTAACAGATAAGTTGACCTTGGACCAAGGCCACACAGGAATGGTTCGAAGACATGCGCCCCCTCAGGAGGTTTTTCTCCATGCCCCACTGAGGACATCACTCCATCTCGCTGATTTGCTGAATACATCTAGTTGCTCAGCCGAGGTCGTCACTCTGCCTTGTTGCTTAGCTGATCCATCTATCACTCTGCCTGACAGAGGACACCATTACAGGTCACGGCATTCAGATGTTACTTTGCCACCCAGTCCTGCTTCAGATGTCACTCCGCCTTCCTGCTCCACCGAGGACATTGCTCTGCCTCCTTGCTTCACTGAAGCTTTCACTCAACCTCCTTTCTCAGCTGAGGCTGTTGCTCCCCCTCCTTGCTCCACATAGAATGTTGTTCCGCCTGCTTGCTTAGCTAAGAATGTTGCTCCTCTTTCCTGCTCCTCTGAGGACAATGGTGTGTCCTTCTGCTTTGTAGTGTACAGCGCTCCCCTCTCTTGTTTCACAGAGAAAGTCATTCCCCCATCTTATGGGAGAAGGTGCTCCCCCCTCATGTTTTGCTGAGAATGTTGCTCCGTCTTGGGCTGATGGAAGATGTTGCTACACTCTCTGGCTTCTTGGAGGATGTGGCTTTCCCCTCTGTCTCAGTCTTGGACTTCACTCCCCCCACTGGCTTCATCATGACAATCTCTCAGCTCCCGTGCCCTGATTTGGACATCACACCACCCCATAGCTATGCAGAAGATTTTGCTCTGCCTAACTACATTGTGGAGTACATCATGTTTCCAGCTGGGTTTTGCTCCCAAAGAACCTTTTCAGCCTAAAGGCCCTTGCATGACATCTCGTACCCTTTTGAGTATGTTTTGTGTTTCAGAAGCTGTGCCAGGGGTAGAGGGCAGCTGGTTGTTGGTTCTGTCATGGTAGTGTTAAAGAGTATATACATATATATACTATAATATATATATATATATTAAAAAAGAACATGAAAGAGAGAATTATGTAAAAAGGAGAAGCTCCTCCTGAGCCTAAGGGTGTAGTCTCTCTGTGGCAATGGCTGTTTGTCTACTTTTTATCATGTTATCTTCCAGGAACAAACATGGAAAACACTCATATAAGAGTCTGACAGGTACTGGCTTTCAGTGCAAGCTTAGCCTCTAGTGTGATTTTGTAGCTTGAGAGCGATGACAGCTTAGATGTTCAATAACCAAAACTGAAATATAATCTGAACTGTTTTTTGTATGTTCACTGAAAGTGCTTAGATATTTCCTATCAGGAAATATAGTATAAAAGCTGTTCCCACCACCTCATTCGTATTGGAGTGAAAAAAAGGCCCAGCCTTCTCTGCTCTTAATCAAGGATTCACTTCTGCTCCAATACTGAATTCAGAACATCCTGATCCCAAACTGCCATATATCACATGATTCCATAAAGTATTCCACCACCTTTTTACACAAAAGCTAACAACAGTGGAAAGAAACTATACCATTAGGAAAAGATTTGCTAGCCATCACATTGGCCCTAGAGGAGTGGAGTAATTAGTTAAAGGAAGCTGAAAACCTCTTCATAAACTACAGTGGTCACAAGAACCTGAAATCTACAAAATGTTTCACACCTCAACAAGCCAGATGATTAAGTTGCTTCTCACAGTTCTAGTTCTAGTTCCCTGTCTCCTCACTTATGATCCAAGAATGTCCTGCCGTGAATAACACTTCCTAGCCCCAAGATGGTCACAGACTTGCCCTCCTCCATTACTGCCATTTTAGTTGTCATTAACAATTTCTCAAAATCCATTAAATACCAAAATCCCTCTATCGCTCTACCTCTGATATTGAGATAATTTAAAGCCTTTAAGCATTAAAGGAGTTTAAAGGAGACAGATATGGAGGAGAGAGTAGGAGAGGGAAAGACAAGATGAATATGAGAAAACGGTTTGGAATTTTAGCTATAAATCCTTGTATTTATATATAGATTTGTTAAACAGAGAAGAACACAGCATATTTTGTTTCAGACCACCTAATTATTATTGGAATGTGAGTGAAAAATATTACTTGTTACTCTGCATTTCACCTCCTGAAGGGGAGATTGATGGGTGAAACCCCCCCCCCAAAAAAAATAACAAGCAACAACTGAAAGAGGCTGTGGTAAAATCCTGGAAAAGTATCACGAAAGAAAACACCAACAATTTGGTGATGCCAGTGAATCACAGGCTTGATGCAATTATTCCAAGCCAGGTATATACAATGAAGTATTAACTGTTGATTTTTTCAACTTTATAATACTTATCTGTACCTATACATTTGCTCACCTAAAATTGGTGGTTCGTTTCTATGTTTTATGTTGTTTAACACATCTATATGTAAATACCAGCAAATAAAAGCTGATCTTAAATTTTCATCTCATATCCATCTTTTGATCTCAAACCCAAAATGTATTTGGTGTATAGCACAAACAAATGAATTAGCCTTGCCATTCCAATAGTTTCACTGTTTTTATAACATGAGGTTGAAGTGCTAGAAATTGTAGTTTCCAGTACATTTAAAAATACTGTAGAATTTGAAAAAAAAAATTCATTATGCTATAATAATAATGCTTTAGAAACATTAACTAAGTTTCAGGATGCATATTTGTGAAAATTAAATCATAATAATAATAGTAATGGTTAACTAATATGAAACAAAATAATGCTTGACAAGAGGGACACTCCTCATGGAGTTTCACTATGTGAATTATTACATCCACGAACCCCTCTCTGAGTACTGACACTTCTGGGTCATGATGGAACACCTTCGGTTCGCACTTCTGGGTTTTACTTGGGGACTTAAATACCTCTACCATGCCATCCCATCCCTGCAAAGTATCATCAGTTTACTGCATACCGAGCCATGTTCCATTGTTTTTCCATTGATTATTCTGTGTATGACTTTTTGCTTGTTTCTATAGTTTTTGCCTCCCTGCTTTGCCCTTATTGGATTTGTTAGCTCCACAGATTGATCTCTGGTTTCATACTTAGTGCTTTGTTTATCTACCCTGCCTCAGTCTTATGTTTTGGATTATTCTTACGTGGTTTTTGCTATTAAATGCTGTTTAAGCTGCATATTGATCCTGCAGCTTCCATTACAGATCCATTACAGGATACTTTGCCACCATTGGGTCCAGTGGATTTACAACAGCTTCAGGCCATGGTGGCACAGCAAGGTCAAGCCATTGTGGCCTATCAGGAGCAACTGACTACTGACTCCAAGCCACCAATACTCAACTGCTCCAGGCCCTCGATAATCCAACCACGCTTAGGGACTTAACTACTACTAGGGACTTAAGATTTAACTCTGGCAATCTCACGTGTAATCAGATCCCTCGACCATGCACCCGATTTAATAACCCCAGAATAGAATCATTGGAGCCCCTGCAAATAGGCCGTACCTGAACCTCATCTGAGGAGTGTCAGCTCCTGAGGGCCCATTGTCCCTTCAGCTTTCTATTGCCAGTAATGCTTAACCTTGGTAATTACTTTTCTGTTGTTTTTGCCCTTGTAGATTAAAGACCAGCCATCAACATTATCGATCAATGCCTAATAGAAGACCTTCAACTCCCCACTACACCATGCACCGTCCCTCTGAAGATTACAGCGGTGGATAACCAATCCCTTGGTGATGGCCTCATTGTTCATCAAGCCCTCCCACTCATCATGCACACTAAAATGTTTCATACGCAACCAAATTATCCTGTGGTTCCCCTGGCTACGTACCTTAAATTTTCTGTAGTGACAAAGAACTCACACATTGGTCACCATACTGCCAATAGCTGTCTCAAGGGGACCCTTCCAAGAATCAACCATCCCAAGAATCGCATCTACTGGAAACACGGGCTATGGAGGAATACATTGAAGAAGCATTGTCGTTAGGTTTTATCTGCCTCTGAACGACATTACGGTAAAGCTTTACCTCTGGTGCCACTGGCAGTAGAACAACTCTGAAAGGTGCAGATATTAACAAAGCTGGACCTGAGTAGCACGTACAGTTTGATCCAGATACGAGAGGGTGATGAGTGAAAAATAGCCTTCATTGCCTCACAAGGCCACTATGAATACTTAATCATGCCATAATAGAATATATCAAAGGAGCGAAAAGACTCAACCCCACGCTGCCATGACCCCACCCTAGTGGAACCCACACTGAAACCCATCCTACCCTCCCTGATCATCCTTACCCCCATCCATTGGGATATTATGAGATCTGCAGGACCCACCAAGACCACCCCAGAAATGCTCCACGACACGTGCAAGCCACAACTCTGTATGTACCCACAACCTACCGTCAATGAACCATAGAGTAAGTGCACACCTCAACCAGTTCAGGGTACCTGGGTATCCAGAGGATGATACAGCTCCTTAGGAAAGCATAATGCTGGCCCTCACTACCCACAGATTTTAGGGCCAACGTCAATACCTGCCCCATCTGTGTTCAAGTACACACACCCTACCAATTACTAGCCAGACTTCTGGAACCCTTCTCAATGCCACAGCGCCCCTGGTGGCATATCTTAGTTGATTTTGTCACCGACCGCCCCAGCTCCCATGTTTTTACTACAGTCCTCATAGCAGTGAACCAGTTCTCGAAGGCCTGCAAGCTTGTTCCTCTTAAGAGCCAATTCACAGCCATGGAGACACTGTGCGCTAGTGGAGCATGTATTTCATTGCTTCGTTATCTCCAAAGACATTGTGTCTGACAGGAGAGAACAGTTCACCTCTTGAGTCTGGAAGGTCTTCTGCAAAAGGTTGGACATTAATGTGAGCCTTACCACCCCAAATCTACCTTACCACATACCTTCATACATACCACAGCCAGCGATAACAGAGGTGAAGCTAGTTCATGCCATGGGCCGAGTACGCCCAAAATTCTCTCACACGAGTAGCCACTTGCCTCATGCCATTCCAGTGTGTTCTATGCTACCAACCGCCACTGTTCCCTTGGTCAGGGGAGCCACTGGAAGTCCCAGCAGTAGACGACTGGTATCATCAGAGCAGGGAAATGTGGGAAAGCTCCCACATACATCTCCAGAGAGTGGTATGCAGACAACGCACACAAGCCAACCCTGTAACCTATAGACTGGAACTACCAACCAATTATTGGATCTCTCCATTCTTCCAAGTTTCTCTCCTCAACCCCCAACCCCCACCGCGGAAGAACAATCATGGGTAAACGCTAATGACATCCTTGACCCCGCCTTCATCATTGAATTCCATGCAGGCCTCGGGGCCGACCCAGAAGAAGAACACCTGGACGTGTTCCTGTGGTTTGAATTCTGTTACATCTACAAACCCCTCTCCTGTTCGCCAGAGAAAACCCTCCATCGAATACTGACACTTCCGGTTCACAGTTGCGTTTTTTACGGACTTAAAAACCGCTACCATGCCATCACATTCCCGTGAAGTATTGTCACGTTACTGCATACTGAGCTGTGTTGTCCATTGACCTTTTGCTTGTTTCTATTGTTGTTGCCTTCTTGCTTTGCTCTTATTGGATTTGTTAGCTTCGCGGACTGATCTTCTCTGGTTTTGTACTTAGTGCTTTGCTTTTCTACTCTGCCGTAGTCTTACGTTTTGGATCATTCTGCCCTGGTATCTGCTATTAAAGTCTTGTTGGTTGTATTGTCAGTCTGGGACCTATTTAGAGATATTTTGTGTACTAGAACACATAAATGGAAATGGAAATAATCATTCTATACGTAAGCGTAAGTTTCTTAACACTACATAAGATGTAGAGTCATTTGGAAGAGGTAGGAGTACAGTACTAAGCTGTCACTGCCACTGTCACCACTGACTGTTTCATTAGGAATTAAGATGTGCATTTGTATTTCTGTAAAGCTGCGTTGTGAAAATGTAAAAGTGCTGTACCACTAAAAGTTAAAAGTCCAATTCTCCCCCTTATACATGTGCAATTAGTTGAAGATGAAGGTCTGAGTCTAACTGTCAGCTAAACTTCAAGGACATTAGTAGCAGCTATGTTGTGGGTTAATGTTTCTGTAAATCAAAGCGAACTTAAAATATTCAAAAGTTTCAGGAACTGATTTTCTTCACATGTTTTAATATGTTCATTAATCGTAATCAGTTTTAAATTATCGGGCACAGATCATTTTCATGAAGCACCCACAAAACTCTATAAAACTCAATTTGTCATAATTGAATGATAAGCTTATTTGTCCAAATTTATGGGTTAAATTAATTTTTATAATAAAAACTTTCTAAGCTTTCTTAAACTTTCTATGTGTTTTTAATAGAGACTCCAAAGCAATTCTATAAGTGACTCTGGATAAAGGAGTCATTTAAATGCTGGCATTTAAAACATAATAACAATAAGCAATTTAAACTCAACAGTATATTTTATTGTAACACTTCCCAGTTTGAGTAGGTAGTGAGCAACTGGAGGCAGTCTGGGAACAACTCAATAAATGCATTATACATTATCTTATAGCTTTTCAGCAGTTTTATATTAAACACACACACACACACACACACATATAGTACACACACACATACTGTGCTAGTTAATGATCTCTCTTGAGGTGCTCTTCCCTCTACTCTTTATCCTCATTACAGCTCACTGTAATTGAGAATATTCATAAGACAAATTCCCTGCAGTTTAATTTTTCCTCACTCACCTTCTCTGGCTCCACTCTCCATTCGCAAAACAATACTTGAACATACCCCTGCTTCCACATCTATCTATTAAACTGCAGACATCCATGCATTCTATATGGATTGAAGTTGAGGTCTTCTTTAGATAGATAGATAGATAGATAGATAGATAGATAGATAGATAGATAGATAGATAGATAGATAGATAGATAGATAGATAGATAGATAGATAGATAGATAGATAGATAGATTATTCTATCTATAATATCATAATTTCCAAATGGAAATTCACAGTTAGTTCTTCTTCTGTGTAAACATACACACTTAAGAACAGGAGTAGGAGACAAACATTTTTTGTCAGGCTTGATAAATGAAGCTCACTGATGGCAACAGTTCTGTCAATATATGGTATGTGGCAGGGATATGTGAGAACCACTGTAAGTGGGTATAATAATCCTTATAATCAGGGTCTGGAATAGTCACATCAAACCATGTGTGACTATGGCTCTACAAAAGTTATAAAATGGCTTGACATAAGTTCACTCTGTCCAAAACTGGCTAACGGGAATGAGCTCATTTATGAGCAGAAGCCCTGAGTCTGGGACCAGCTGAGTCAGATGGAAAAATGAAGACATTACATTCTAACCCTACATAAATGGAATACAGACCACCATGACCATGCATCAAATCTACCATGACAAGCTGCAAAGGTATGATGTTATCTTAGCATACAGGCAAAGATTACAGACTTACCAGACATGAAGAAAATTAACCAGGAAGAAGTCTGATTCATCCATGATGTTCTGAGAGTGCTGCCAAAGTCATTAATAGAGAATAAAGGAGGGGAAACTGACTCACCACAAATGTAAGAATGTTATTTACTAGACTTCTTATGATGACAAGGAAAATATTAAATATATATAACCATAACCACTTAGTCTAAACACTTAGACTCCACAAAGGTTGTTTTACAATGTTTGATTTCTGTGATAATGACATAAATGGCACTTCTTAAAAGTCATAAAAAGTTCTAATGGTGCATTGTATGACATTATTATTATTATTATTATTATTATTATTATTAATGTTATTGTTGTTGTTGTTATCAACAACAATTATCATCATCATCATTATAATATCCCCACCCCAACTTTACACCTATCCTTCCTACCTGTGTTGAGAAATGCACAAGGAAACCAGAAATTAT